>NC_061095.1:71299482-71304482 GCF_015104395.2 Macrobrachium nipponense
TGTGACGTCATTTCTGGAAACTCCCGAATAAATGCTTCAGTCCCTCAACTATGAAATATATGGTAAATGTGCATACCTAATTGGCTATGGGGATGATTGCAGAGATCTGCATCCAAAAATATGCAAAAACCTAAAAGAAGGAAAAGGATGTAAGTTCGACAAAAAATGTAAATATATGTACCCTGTAGCCATGAATTTTAATCAAATAAATAACCAATCAAGTAATAAAATCCAAAATAAGAAAGAAACAAATAAAGAGAGAAATAAAGAATATCAGGTAAAAGAAAAAAGCAAGCCACCAACGAGATATGCAGAGGTGTCAGCAAAAAATTTCAAAGCATCAGCTCCAAAATTCTACTCAAGAGATAATAACTGTATTTATTATGCAAGAGGATATTGCAGATACAGAGAAAATTGCAGATTCAGACACAAAATGAATAATTATGATGAAGGAAGATCAAATATTATGGAAAAGTTGGATTTTTTAATGTCAGAATTTCTGGAAATGAAATAAAGAACAACATACCAGAACAGGAAAGAGACATGGGAAAATCCTTATTACTACCAATATTAAATGAAGGAGAAAACACGCAAACCATCATAGTGATGAATGCGCAGGGTTTAGTTACGAGTAATTCAAAAAGAAAAAATAGAGTAGACTTAGAAGAACTAAGCCAAATTGAAAAGAAAATAGATATAATGAATATAAGTGAACCTGGTATTCCCAAGAGACTGGGAATGATGATCAAATAAAAGGGTTCCAAACTTATAGATCAGATAGAAAAAATAGGAATCAAGGGGGAACCGCAATATATGGGAAAGACAAAAAACAAGGAAAAATATATGAGAAATATAGTAACTCAGAATGTGAACTAATAGCAGTAGAATTTGAATCTGAAAAATTAATGAACATAGTAATATATAGACCCCCTAATAATAAAGAGTTTGACACAATAATAGAAAAATTGGATGATATATGTAGAAACCACAAGGACTGGACTATTCTCCTATCTGGAGACTTCAAACTTTTCTTTCGTAGAATGGAAAGAACGAATAGGAGATTGTGGTTGTACTTATACATATAAAAAAGAGAGTAATAGTAGTGCAGAAGATAAGAGGCAATTCGAAAAGCTATTAGATATGCTACTAGAATACAACATTCAACAAATAAATCACCTGCCAACAAGAAAGGAAAAATACTTTAGACCTAGTATTGTGAACGAGGTGAATTATGTTAAAGAAATAATAGTTTATAATGCGAGTATTTCAGACCATAATGTCATAGAATTAACAGTTCAGTCCAAAGCAAGTGAAAACAGAGATAAGCAAGAAATGAAAAAGTGGGAAGGATAGGAAAATACAACTTCTACAGTAAAAATATAAAATGGTCAGAAATAAATGAAGTATTAAACAAAGATTGGGATAAAATTTTCGTAAGTGATGACATAAGGGTAAATACGGAGATCTATATAAAATATTAGAGAAAAATAGTGGATAAATATATACCGAAGAAGAAAAGTAAAACATCAGTCATGCATACCAAGAGACAGAAGGATCTTGTTCCAGAAAATCAGAAAGTGGAAAACACAGGGTCTTGCAAAAGAAAAAGAAAAAAATGCATGGAAAGTTATAGAACTAAAAAGTAAGATAGAAAATGCAGAACAAAAGATTATACAATCAAAAGAAAATGAAAAACGGGACTTGGAAGAAAAAACCCTAATAAATATCAAGCAAACCCCACCCCAAAATCATATTACTCATACGCGAAAAAGATGATAAAAGAAGAATAGAAATAGGCCCTCTAAGAATTGAAGGGAGATTAACGAATGGAAAAAAAGGAAATTTGCAACAACTGGCAGAACGATATAAGAGAGAATTCACCCCTAGAATAGATAATGAAGATAATGATATAGAAGTAAGGGACGAGAATAGTGAATATTTAGCTGACATAGAAATTAATGAAGATGATATTGTGCAGGCAATTAATGAAATTAAAAATGGAGCTGCTGCAGGGCTGATGAGTTCCTGCTATTTTGTTAAAGAAAGTAGTTCATTCTATCACAAAGCCACTTGCAATATTATTAAGACAAAGTGTAGATACAGGCAAAATTTATGATGAGCACAAATTAGCATATATCACCCCTACTTTCAAAAGTGGATCAAGAATAGAGGCAAGTAATTATAGGCCTGTGAGTCTAACATCACTATTATGAAAGTGTATGAAAGGGTTAATGAAGAAAAATATTATTGAAAACATTTAATAAAAATAATTTTGTTTAATATAGACAACATGGTTTCACCAAGGGAATAGGAAAAAAGCTACACAAACCCAACTGTTAGTCCACCGTGAGAACATATTCAAAAATATGAAAAGCGGAAATGAAACAGATGTGGTTTATCTAGACTTTGCAAAAGCTTTTGACAAGGTAGACCATAATATATTAGCGAAGAAAATTAGTTGAAAACACAATATCCTGGATAAAGTAGGAAGATGGTTAAAAGAATTTTTACACAACAGAAAACAGATAGTTATTGCAAACGATGAGAAATCGGATGAAACCAAGGTAATATCTGGTGTGCCACAAGGTAAGGTGTTAGCTGCAATACTGTTTGTTATTATGATTGAAGAAATGACAGTAATGTTAAGGATTCGGTAGTGAGTAGTTTCGCTGATGACACAAAAAAAATAAGTAGAGAAATTACTTGTGATGAAGATAGGAACGCTCTACAAAGAGACCTTAACAAAGTATATGATTGGGCAGAGGTAAATAGGATGGTATTTTAACTCTGATAAATTTGAATCAATAAATTATGGAGGACAGAGAAGGAAAGCTATATGCATATAGGGGAACCTAATAATGAGACAATCACAAATAAGGAAGCAGTTAAAGACCTTGGTGTATGAATAGGAACATGTTTATGCAATGATCAAATAGCAATTCTTTTGGCAAAATGTAAAGCAAAAATGGGAATGTTGTTACGGCACTTCAAAACAAGAAAAGCTGAACACATTGATTATGCTTTATAAAACATATGTTCGTAGTCCACTTGAATATTGCAATATGATATGGTACCCCCACACTATCAAAAGGATATTGCACAAATAGAGTGTACAAAGGTCCTTTACAGCTAGAATAGAAGAAGTTAAGGACCTTGACTACTGGGAAAGACTACAATCCTTAAAATTATATAGTCTAGAAAGGAGAAGAGAAGGCTACATGATAATTCAGGCATGGAAACAGATAGCAGGAATAACAGAAAACATCATGGAACTAAAAATATCAGAAAGAGCAAGCAGAGGTAGATTAATAGTGCCCAAAACTATACCAGGAAAAATAAGGAAAGCACACAGGACATTAATCCACTACGCACCAGCATCAATAATGCAGCGTCTATTCAATGCGTTGCCAGCATTGAATATATCAGGAGTGAGTGTAGATGCGTTTAAGAATAAGCTCGACAAATATCTAAACTGCATCCCAGACCATCCAAGATTGGAAGATGCAAAACATACCGGAAGATGTACTAGCAACTCTCTGGTAGACATTAGAGGTGCCTCACACTGAGGGACCTGGGGCAACCCGAACGAACTGTAAGGTCTGTAAGGTAAGGTAAGGTCCTGCCATGAGCTCTTTCGGTTTTAGAAAGTGAGCTTTCACAAGAGATGGCAAGGGGAAAGCGAGTGGCTTTTTCGTTAAAGGATAAATAAAAATGTTTTAGTTGCAAGGGAGAACTCGAGAGCGAAACCTCCTGCCTAAAGACCCCTGTTGGGCCGGGTTGTGGGGTGAGGGGTGATATTCCATACAGATTCATCCCCTCGCAAGGACAACTGGTGTATGGATTTATTTTCTCTAACAAAAGAATTTACCAAAAGACATTTGAAACTTCTGCTTTTTCCAGTTTATTTACTTTCCATAAACATATACTTCTTTTAAGGACCAATAAGGATCAACAGATATGAAAGAAATGCAATATTTGCCTTTTGCTGTTTTATCCAGGCGTGAATTTCTACACACTACAGAATAACATTTAATTAAGATTACTTCACAAGAACTAAAAATACACAATTAATTAAGGCTACATAAATTGAAAAGAGAAAGTTCTGTAATTGCTCCATATATGACCAATATTCTGGACATGAGTTTCTACACTACAGAATTTAATATTTGTCTAAAATTATTTCACCTGACTTAAATATACACATGTAATTAAGACTAAATGACTTAAAAAGAAAGAAATTCTCTAATTACTGCATACACGGCCTGTATTTCTCCCTAATGCCTCCGTAAGATCTAAATAGTCAACTTAAATTCACAATAACAGTCCATTAGCCCATCCTTGAGCGAGCTGATCATAAAAGAACTTCCAGGTGGGAAATAAAGTTTCCAGAATTCCAGGAGCAACGGCCTCTGCTCCGAAGGCAGGAGGCAAAAACGTTCCTCGAAGAAGCTCATTTCGAGGAAGAACGGCAATTTGGAAACCAGCATTGCAGTAGTATTTGATTTTGGCCATAGTTTTCATATTGAGCATGATAAGTGTTCCAGACCATACCCGGCCTCTGCCCACGTGACTCTATGCATTGCCTTTATCTCAGGCCTTTCAATGTTGCTTGTAAATAAATGTAAATTAGAGTAATCAGCTGAGTTTTCAATGGCACCCTTGACCCTTCTTTGTACAATTATTTAAGGTAAGTTATAAGTGCTCCATTTTCCATTATTTCCTCTCATTTTCCCCTTACGTTTGGGCAATAAGGCCAGGCCCATGCGTAATAATATATATATATATATATATATATATATATATATATATATATATGTTTGTGTGTGTGTAGAGAGAGAGAGAGAGAAAGAGAGAGAGAGAGAGAGAGACGCTGCTGTCTAGTCTAGTCTGCCCCAAATTTAATCAACGACGAGATAAAACAATTCGGAAGGGCCACAAAGAACTTCTGTTTTCCTGATGCAGCCTCCAGCAATTCCTCTCCCGTTTCCTCCCTCGAGAGG
>NC_061095.1:71309482-71314482 GCF_015104395.2 Macrobrachium nipponense
ACAGTCCAGCAAAGGCTTAGAAGTAAGGCTAAGCCAGCATAAAATACTCTGTAAAACTGGGCAAAAACAAAAATCTAATGCATTATTCATTCATTTAAGTGAAAACAACCACCGAATTAATTGGATTGATAGTTCAGTAATTGCATGGTCAAGAGATGTCTTATCACGAAATCTTTTAGAATCTGCTTTAATACAACTTACTTTTCATTGTAATTTCAATGTTAGTCATGGCCTTTTTCATTTAGACCCTTGTATCTGTAACATGTTTAAGAATGACCTCAAAGATATAATTACTGACTTAAATAAAAATCAGTTGCCTTAGAGTTATTAAAATTTTGTTGTAATGTATGTCTGTCATGTATTGTTGAATATGGTTTTGTTTACCAAGTTCCGAATAGCTGTCACCTATAATCCTTTAATTGTCTGGAAACTGTATCTGAGATGATTGTCTTAAACCTTTAATTGCACCCATTGTTTATGCTCGTTTGGGAAGGTTTTCTTATCTTCCAGGTGTGATCGGATTCTAGGTACTAATCCCTTTATAATCCCTATCTGTCAGTTATACGAATCTTCTTGTATTGTTTTTTTTCTCGTATTTACGTCAGTATCTGCTCAGTAAAGGACTTTTAAAGTCGAAAGATCTTGCAGACCTCCTTCGTTTATTTTTCCTTCATGGCATTTATCTTTATTTATATATATATATATATATATATATATATATATATATATATATATATATATATATATATACTATATATATATAATATATATATATATAAATACATATATATATGATATATATATATATATATATATATATATATATATATATATATATATATATATATATATATAGATATAGATATAGATATATATATAATATATATATATATATATATATATATATATATATATATATATATATATATATATATATATATATATATATATATATATATATATATATATATATATATATATATATATATATATATCTATATATATATCTATATCTATATCTATATCTATATATATATATATATATATATATATATATATATATATATATATATATATATATATATATATATATATATATATATATCTATCTATATATATATATATATATATATATATATAATATATATATATATAGATATATATATATATATATATATATATATATATATATATTATCTTCTTCTTCTTCTTCTTCTTCTTCCCAGCTTTTTCCCATTTTTATATGGGGTCGCCGTTCGGATGAGCCGTTTCCATCTATTTCTATCTTGCTTGCGCCCTTCATCTGCCTCATCAATTCTCTCATGTAAATCTCCTCTCACACAGTCCTTCCATCTCTTTCTTGGTCTCCCTCTCTTTCTTCTTCCTTGCACCTCCACTCCCATAGTATGTCTCCCAGCGTGGTCCTCATCTCTCCTCAACAGGTGTCCATACCATCTCAGCCTCCCCTCCTCCTGCACTTTCTTTGATACTTCCACCACCTTAGTTGACCCCCTATGTAGTCATTTCTGATCCTATCCACTCTTGTACCTACCCAGACATCCCCCACCTAAGCATTCTCATTTCTGACCACATCCATTTCTTCTTCTGCTCTGTTTTTTCTCATGCTTGCTGTTTCCGTACCATACAGCATTGCTGTTCTTACCACCGTCCTTGTGAAATTTTCCTTTAACCTAAGCGGCACTCTTTTCCTTTTGTCACAAAGAACTCCCGAGGCCGCTCTCCAGTTGTTCCAACCTGCCTGTACCCGATGTTTTACTTCTTCTTCCATACTTCCTCCAGCGTTAACAAAAGATCCCAAATACTTAAACTTATCAACTCTCCTTATTTGCTCTCCACCAAGCTGAATACTTTCTCTATCATCCCCTCAGTGGTGGTACACATATATTCTGTCTTGGATCTACTTATTCTCATTCCTCTGTCCTCCAGTACTTGTCTCATCTTTCCAATTTCACTTCCAGCTCTTCCTGCTCTCTGCACACAGAACAATATCATCCGCATACATATGTTCCATGGTACTGTCTCCCTTACTTCCTCTATTATAACATCCATCACTAGTAAAGATAAATGGGCTCAGAGCCGACCCCTGGTGTAATCCTACTCTCACCTCAAAACCTTCCTGTCTCTCCCCAACACTGCTCCTCACTCTGTAAATACTTCCGGTACATCTCTTGTATTCAATCGCACATACTTCTCTGGCACCATCTTCTCCCTCAGGCTCCTCCAGTACCTCTTGTCTCGGGACTCTGTCATAAGCCTTTTCAAGGTCAATGAATACCATATGTAGGTCCCTTTGTCTTTCCCCGAATTTCTCCATTTTTGAATTTCCCTCAGCCACAAAATATACCATCTGTTGTTCCCTTCCCTTCATAAATCCCATCTGCTCTTTACCTATTTGTACTTCTTCTCTCAGTCTAGCATCTATCATCCTTTCCAGTATCTTCAAAGTGTGGGACATCAATTTAATGCCCCTATAATTACCACACTCTTGGACATCGCCTTTCCCTTTAAAAATTGGGATCAATATACTCCCACGCCACTCATTTGGTATCTTTTCCTGTTCAAGGATCTTTATCATAAGATCGTACAGTATATCCACGTCCTTCATCTCCTAATGCTTTCCATGCCTCCACCGGGATCATGTCTGGTCCGGTTGCCTTCCATTCTTCATCTTCTTCAGTGCATTTAGTACCTCTTGCCTAGAAAACCTCATTACCATGCCAATGTTCACTTGCCCATCCTCTCTTATTAGTCTATTATTTTCTTCATTTAACAACTGTTCGAAATATTCTTTCCATCTTCTTCACAATGTCTTCCTCCTTTCTAAGCACTACACCCTCTTGATTCTTTATTTGTTGATGTGTGTTATATCTTTGGTGCTCTTATTTCTAGCCTTTGATAGCTTCATCATCTTCTTTAATCCTTCCTTTGTCCCCTAGCTCATTATACACATCATCATACGACTTTGCTTTAGCTTGGGCTACCACCTTTTTCACCACCTTGTTTTTCTCTCTGTACCTATTTCTGTCTCCACTGACTGTGACTCTTCCCATCTTTTCTTTGCCTCCTTCTTATCCTTTACTACTTTCTCAATGTCTTCATCCCACCACCAACTATCCTTTTCTTCCCATATGATACCAGATGTCTCTCTTAGCAGCTCCTTTCCATGCCTTCTTATTACTGCTGCATTTCGTGCCCACCATTCTTGAACATCTTCAATCCCTATATCAATATCCTCCAAAACCCTCCAAAACCCTCCTCTTAAACTCTCTCTTCTTATCCCCTTCCTTCTGTAATTTCGTACCATTTAATTTTCCTTATCCCTTTAGCTTTGGTTTTTTCTTTCCCTTTTCAACTTCAAGTCCATACATAGCAGCCTGTGTTGGGGCTACATGGTCGCCTGAATAACTTTGCAGTTCTTGACCTCCACAGATTTATCCTTTTATACAAGAAATAGTCATCTGGGAGAATCTTCCCCCCACTCCTATATGTTTATTAGGTTGTTCCCTTTTCTTCTCAAAAAATGTGTTTACTATTGCCATGTCGAATGACACAGCAAAGTCCACTACACTCTCTCCTTCTGGTTTCTCTCCCCAATTCCATGGCCCCCATGCACCCGCCCAATCGCCTCATTTTCACTTCCGACATGGCCATTCAAATCTGCCCCAACTATCACCCTCTCATGCTCTTCCAGTTTCTTGCATTATTCCATCCATGTCTCTCCAGAAATTTCCCTTCTCTTCTTCTGTGCAACCAACTTGTGGTGCATATGCGCTTATAATATTCAGAAATCTCTCCTCCATAACATATCTTCAATCTGATGATACGGTCATTCTTTCTATGCACTTCTATATATATCTATATATATCTATATATATACATACATATATATATATATATATATATATATATATATCTATATATATATATATATATATATATATTATATTTATATATATAGAAGACTAATGAATTCTATTAAAGTGCTTCCTAACCTCAGACTTCATACTGGAATGAAGGATTAATGAAGGTTGATGACAAGTATGCTCATAGTCATTATCTATTTAAATTGATCTTCGAAAGTAAGTTATTGAAAGCTTGAATATTTGCAGTTTCATATCCAACATGATTCGTGTGATGGAAATTCTTTTTAATTAGCAATGACGACAAAAACAATGATGAGATACATATCTGCATAGTGAAGTCATTGTGTACATATGAAATAAACCACTCTCTCTCTCTCTCTCTCTCTCTCTCTCTCTCTCTCTCTTCTATATATAATATATATATATATATATATATATATATATATATATACTATATATATATATATATATATATATATATATATATATATATATATATATAATCTCATTCAATCCATTTAAAAGCTTTGACTAACCCAATGTATTCCTGAACGCTCTTTGCCTCTATTTGCATTCCCATTCCATGCGGAATCCCCGATTGTAAAACTCTGTGTTGGAATACCCGCTTTTTCATCCAGCGTCACTTGCAGTACCTCCATTGAACTGGAAATCGTTGGCGTTATTCGTGTAGTTCCCTCACCTAACATTGTTACTCTTTTATTGTTAGTCTTTCCGCTGGAAACTTTATCCGCTTGTGTCTGCAAACTGGAAAGGTATTGATGGAATTACTCCCTCGTGCTTCTTTGAGTTGTTGGGGAAATGGGTTCCAGGGATGGAGGATTTGAATAAATGATTTTCTTGGAAAAGAATTTTTTCTCCAAGAGGATGAGGATTTGTTGTTCATTTCACAAGAATCGATGAATAAGACACCGATGGCCAGAGAGGCCATAATTTTGAACATAAAGGGGCGTTTCACCTGATCCATTGCGTCATCAACCTGTTACGACTTCGTGGGATTCATGGTATGTCATTAGCCATAAAGGGACGCTTATATAGGTAAGTGTACATATTTTCACGTATTTGTATGAATACAGCGTATATCTCTATGATGGTTCA
>NC_061095.1:71329482-71390351 GCF_015104395.2 Macrobrachium nipponense
TGAGATTGGAGCTACAGAAGCAAAAAGGAAGAAATGGACAAGAGAAGAAAATAGGAAATATGGAGATGCTACATCAGAAGCAAACCCACGAGGAGAGAGGATATAGAAGAAAATTGGTCACATCTGGAATAGAGGAATAAACACCCCCCAAACAGAGCAGAGGCTGGCAGACCAAGTAAGGGAACTAAAAAAAAAGGGAAAAAGAACTGGCTCTCCCCTTACAGAAAGAGAAGAACTGGAAGGGAAATGTCACACGACAACGAATTACACGAAGACGAACTGAGAGACGATTCCACAGAAGAGTAGAACAGGATTAGACAATGGATGGAGCCAGATACAGAGAGAACAAAGATCCCCTACATGAAACCCTACAGCACCAAGAAATTAAGGGAGAAAAACAAAAGAAGTGAGGTCAATGAAATAATGGGCATAATACACACCACCAGTATCACAGAAAACAAATAACTTGGCATATGCAGGAGCAAGATTAGTAGCAGAACTGATGGGGATTCGAAAACACCAACACCACTAGCCAGAACCAACCCAAACAGAAACCAAAACAGCAACCTCTTGGGAAAGCGCCTGGAAAAGCAAATCATGGTGATGAGATCTGACTTGAGTAAACTGAAAGAGATGCAGAAAAAGGCTAAGAAGCAAGAAAAAGCAAGGGAGGAACTCAACGAGAAATACAAAGTACAAGAGAGGGGACTAAACAACATAGAAGATGTAAAACAGAGGCTTAAGGCCAAAAGCACATAAGATCCAACGGTACATGAACAGGAAATAATGGCTACCAACAAGAACAAACTATTCGGAACCAACCAGAAAAAGACTATACATCCAACTAAGAGGGAATACAACCACCCAGAAATTCCTGAAGCCAAACCAAGTAAGAGACTCTGGGGAAAACATATGGAGCAATCCGGTATCCACACAACAAAACCATGCAACATGTCTCCAGGAAGTCAAGAAGAAAGAAAACAGGGAGAATAAACAAAGATTCACAGACATCACGACAGACACAGTCAGACACCAACTAAAGAAAATGCCAAACTGGAAAGCCCCAGGTCCCGATGAAGTCCCATGGATACTGGCTCAAAAACTTCAAGCCCCTACACCCACGAATAGAGAACAACTCCAGCATTGTATCTCAAATCACCATGCACCCAAATGGATGACCAAACCCAGGAAGAAACATCCTAAGTACAAAAAAACAATGAGTAAGGGGAAATATAGCCAGTAACTACAGGTCTATCACTGCCTACCAATAATAATGTGGAAGTTACTAACAGTATCATCAGTGAAAGGCTATACAATTACCTAGAGGAGACAAAAAAAACCATCCCCCACGAACAGAAAGGTGCAGAAGAAAGTGTAGAGGCACATAAGACAGCTCCTGATAGACAAATGGTAATGAAGAACAGTAGGAGAAGGCAAAACCAACCTAAGCATGGCATGGATAGACTATAAGAAAGCCTTCGACATGATACCACACACATGGCTAATAGAATGCCTGAAAAATATGGGATGGGGCAGAGAAAACACCATCAGCTTTCCTCAAAAATACAATGCGCAACTGGAATACAATACTTACAACTCTGGAATAAGACTAGCAGAGGTTAATAATCAGGAGAGGGATTTTTCCAGGGGTGACTCACTGTCCCCACTCTCTTCGTAGTAGCTATGATTCCCATGACAAAAAGTACTCAGAAGATGGATGCCGTGTACCTAACTCAAGAAAAGTAGGCAACAGAATCAATCATCGGATGTTCATGGACGACATCAAGCTGTATGGTAAAAGCATCAGGAAATAGATAACCCTAAATCCAGACTGTAAGGATTGTATCTGGGGACCTCAGGATGGAGTTTGGAATAGAAAAATGCGCCTTAGTCAACATACAAAAAGGCAAAGTAACGAGAACTGAAGGGATAAAGCTACCAGATAAGAGCAACATCAAACACATAGATGAGACAGGATACAAATACCTGGGAATAATGGAAGGAGGGGATTACACCAAGAGATGAGGACCACGATCAGGAAAGAATATATGCAGAGACTCAAGGCGATATCAAGTCAAAACTCAACGCCGGAAATATGATAAAAGCCATATAAACACATGGGCAGTGCCAGTAATCAGATACAGCGCAGGAACTAGTGAATGGACGAAGGCGAACTCAGCATAGATCAGAAAAACCAGGAAACATAGCCAATACACAGCAACTACACCCCAAGAGCAAATACGGACAGACTATACATAAACACGAAAGGAAGGAGGGAGAGGACTACTAAGCATAGAGGACTGCGTAAACTCGAGAACAGATCACTGGGACAATATCTGAAAACACTGAAGACGAGTGGCTAAAGAGTGCATGGGAAGAAGGACTAATAAAAGTAGACGAAGACCCAGAAATATACAGAGACAGGAGAATGACAGAGGAACAGAGGACTGGCACAACAAACCAATGCACGGATAATACATGAGACAGACTAAAGAACTAGCCAGCGATGACACATTGGCAATGGCTACAGAGGGGAGAGCTCAAGAAGGAAACTGAAGGAATGATAACAGCGGCACAAGATCAGGGCCCTAAGAACCAAGACTATGTTTCAAAGAACGATAGACGGAAATAAACATCTCTCCATATGTAGGAAGTGCAATACGAAAAATGAAACCATAAACCACATAGCAAGTGAATCCCCGGCACTTTTTTTTTTTTTTTTTTTTTTTTTTTTTTTTTTTGCACAGAACCAGTACAAAAAGAGGCATGATTCAGTGGCAAAAAGCCCTCCACTGGACCTGTGCAAGAAACATCAGCTACCTTGCAGTAATAGTGGTACGAACACCAACCTGAGGGAGTGATAGAAAAACGATCACGCAAAGATCCTCTGGGACTATGGTATCAGAACGGATAGGGTGATACGTGCAAAACAGACCAGATGGACGTTGATTGACAAAGTCAAGAGAAAAGTATCACTCATGATGTCGCAATACCATGGGACACCAGAGGTTTGAAGAGAAAGAGAGGGAAAAAATGGATAAGTATCAAGATCTGAAAAATAGAAAATAAGAGGATATGGGATATGCCAGTGGAGAAATCCGTACCCATTAATCATAGGAGCATAGGCCACGATCCCAAGATCTGAAAAGGAATCTAGAAAAAACTAAGAGGCTGAGTAGCTCAGGACTCATGCAGAAGAGTGATCCTAGAAAACGGCACACATAGTAAGAAAAGTGATGGACTCTAAGGAGGCAGGATGCAACCCGGGACCCCACACTATAAATAACCACCAGTCGAACTGGAGGACTGTGATAGAGAAAAAAAAAAAAAATAATAATAATAATAAAGATATGAAAAAATAGAAAAAAATATTACTAATATTGATATTAATTATTTTGATTCTCAAACTCTTCCTACGGCTATGAAAACAGCGAACCAAATTCTTTTTCACCACGCTTTTCCCAAATCGTTAAATAATGTTTATTGATAAGTATCACATATCCCACCTGGGAATATTAAGTGGGTTAACTTATAAACATCTTTTGCATGAATACAAAACCCAATTCGATTTGTTTTCACTAGAAGCAAAACCCCATAAAGTGACTTATAAGTGAATTAAGACCTTTATAAACAGTATTCGAAAATATGAACATTTAAACTAAGTATTAAGCCATTATCTATTTGCATATATAGTTTTTGTCATTTATGAACAAAATCTAATAGTTCTATTAAGAATGCTTGTCCAGGTGTGTAGGGACATGTTGACATTTAAACAGAAATTTTAAAAAATGTTTTTGTTTGTACCATATTATCAAGTTGTTTATACACAAGGCCTAATGGTCAATGTTATTTATTGTATTAAAATTCAATACTTCATGTTACGAATGCTTATTGAGGTTTTAGGAATATATTGACATATCTAAAATAATAGCCAATGATTATTTGAGCAAATATATTTCAGTCATTTATATTCTAAGACTAAAAGTCTGTAAATTTTTCGGTTTTCTTTTTTTAGTATTAAAATGAAAATTAGAGAAAAAGAATATTAATAGAAGACAAAACATTTAAGCTGACTTTCTCCCCCCCTGCTGACTTTTGCGCAAAAAATTTCCTTTTTGAACGCACGAGAATCACCAGAGATTCCGTTGCCGATTTAGACAGGAATGAAAAGCAGTTCCTTAATAGTGCCCTCTGACTGGGGATACCTGCCCCCCCCCTCCCCTACTCCCCCTCCCCCCACCACCGAAAAATATGAAGGCTTAACCTTCCATTCCTGCTCTGAAATCCGACGGTCCCCATCATAGCCGTATATAATATTCCGGGTGAGGAACAGACCTGTCGTAATAGCAAATCATTCTCTGATGCCTGAGATTTACAAAAAATTGACGGCCTTGCCAAAACATGCGATCGATCCCTCGAGGCGGTAAGTGATAGAGGCGACGCCAAAATAGCAACAGGTGATGTAAGGCGCGCGCGAGAAGAGAGAGAGAGAGAGAGAGAGAGAGAGAGAGAGACCGTGTGCGCTTTCAATGAGTGTAATTGCATTAGCAATTTTTCTGTTCCGTGTTTGCGTTAGTTGTTCTCGTTTTGGTCCTGGGATGTAGAGGAGAAGAAGAAGAAGAAGAAGAAGAAGAATGGAAGGTCTTTGTTTAGGTTGTTCTATTTCTCTTATTATTCATTTATATATCAAATTTATGTTAAATTCCATCCATTTATTTCTTATCTATCAATATCTGTTTACCTTTATTTTTTATTCCGTTTATTTATTTCATAGTTTTTTATTTCCTCCTTACCTTTTTTCAGTTATTTTATTCATTATTCAGTTATTTATTCATTATTCACATCGATATAAATTTAGCTAAGATCTCCAACCAAAGAGACGAATACAATATATTGATATTATAAACATGGCTGTTCGAAGCCTCTATCCACACGAAAGTGAATATTAGAGGGAAACGTTCTTTTGGGTAAACTCATTCAAGAAAGTCTCCTTGAAGTAGTCAGGTAAATATTCTCATTTAAACCACTCTTTCGCAAGATAACTGATGACAGAAGGTTCATAAAAAAAATATATATTTCAAGAATTGTCAATTTTCACATATATTTTGAGACTGCGCAATGAAGAATTTCTCTCTCTCTCTCTCTCTCTCTCTCTCTCGTCTCTCTCTCTCTCTTCAATTTCGTTAAAGTCTCTTCAGGGAAGAATTATTGATATATTAAAAAAAAAAAAACAGAAACCAGTTCCAAAGGTCAAAGGTCAAGGCTGGAAAATAAAAATGGCAGCAGTAGCGTGATATCAGGACGTCAAATCTATTGAATAAAAATAAATTCACTGGACGTTGAAGTGAACTGTGGGGCTATTTCTGGATGCGAAATTCTCCGTGTTGGTCGTTCAAGGTGCTGCAATATAAAGAATATATTGTCTAATAAGATTTATGTTGTTATTATCTATTACAAGTTTAGCTACTGTTCCACGACTTCATTATTAATATATGAAAAAAACTGAAACGACCAAAATATATAGTCATATGCAGGTAACAACGTCAAAGGAATGACTTTTTGGAAGATTAGGAATTGTTCCCAAAAAATTCCATCATCTAATCCACAAAAAGTTGCACGGAATCCACAAAATAAATTCAGGATTTACATCCAAATCCGAATTAATCTCGAAATCTAACCTTCGGTAATTATGAGTAACTTCAAAAAATATCTTTGAAATTCATCTGCAGAATCACTTTTTTGGTGATTGAAGAAGAATTTCCCAAATCAGTCATATGATTACAAAGTTTGGCTGGAATCCACATCACAAATCCAGGATTTATTCTAAATCCGAATTAATTTCGAAATCTAATCAGCTCTACTTACTAAATTAACTAAACGAAATATTATTGAAATGAATTTAGAGCAGAACTATATAATCCAGTACAAAATTTCGTCTAAATTCGAAAGTAAAATTGAAAAAGCAACAGAGACAGATGGACAGCCAAATCAACGTTAATTGGTCGAACACAGAACGTCTGTCATCTTGACCGGTTTACGTCAAGCTGAAGAATTTTGAATTAATTTGCGCCTCCCTCCATATGAGGGTCGGGACAGCAATGAAAATGATCAATAATTATAACAGATTTTCCTTAATGGGAAACTAACGATTTCTGTATGAGATTTGAGCATCAGGGGGTTGGGCTTTGTCTCAGTAGACTTTTTGTTGCCAATAAATTCTGTTCAAAACTTTTATTTGTTCTCGTTTTGTCCAAGACAAAGAAAGACGTTCAGTAGTGTTGTGTACTTAAGCATCTCTCTCTCTCTCTCTCTCTCGTCCTGCACATGCATGCGTTTATTTCTACAACGACCTCACAAAAACTAATCGGCGGTGTACTACTACATATTTCGCTCTGGAGAACAGGAATAACAATTTAAAGTAGTGTAAACATTTATCATCTACCCGCTAATATCTTGTTTTCAAGTTTAGGCTCGAAAGAAAGATAAGAACATTTACTTAGAAAAGGAAGTTCAGTTGTGGTATATATTTTCGAATAACTTAGTGTCAGGACCCTCCTCAAAGGGCTACTTTCAGACTCCAGAAAAGCTATCAAACATAACTGGTGTTCTCCAAAGTTAAAAGTCACGATAAGTGAAATAACAGACAGTGTGCAATTATTAACAATGAGGGAAACTAATACCACAAGTAAAAATAATATAATAGATTTACAAACACAGCATAGATAGAAATGATTAACGGAACCTCTATTAATACAAAATTAAAATGAAAAGCAATCAACAATATGAACAATATTGAATAAAACACCCACACTATTAATTACAGTATCAAACCAGACATTCCTCCCAAAATAAGGGGGTCCCGAAAGAAAGAGAAAATAACGGCCAGAAAGAAGCCTAACAATTAACAAAAAACTAAATTAACCTAGCTAATTTAAAGTGGCCACTAAGAGTTTAAATCCCCACAAATTCTTATAAGAACTGTAATTGATCCAAAACGACGTCGTGGATATCGAAGGAACGGGAAGGTATGTCCCGCTATCTTCCAAATAGCGGCAGAGTAAAGCCGACCTTCTTCGGGAAGATCCTCGTCCCTCAGACGTCACAAATACACGTCCCTCCAAACGTCACAAAAATCAAAGGCTCTATACCTCCTCACGGAGAGGTCCCTCAGGCTAATACTGGCCCAAGGCTACAGCAAGATGAAGCAGCAGCGTTGCAACAAGCTCCAGGGATAAAGAGCGCTCAAGTCGTAGCAGAATAAAGGAGCGAACTTGCTGTAATCCATATGGTGTGGTATCAACACGAAGGCCAGAAACAGACTGCCATACCTGGGCACAGGGACTTCCAAAGTCACCTCGGAATGCTTCCAAGGAGACCGAAAACAGGACTCTGGGAATAAAACAGGCCAAGGATCAAAAACAGGAATGGTAACTAAAAAATGTGGAGGAAGAAAACTCAAAAACCCTGATGGGATACTATAATAAATAGCAAAAATAGGGGAAACTAAAAGATAATGAATAAAAAACAAAACAAAAGGAAATGGCAAAGTTCTAAACTTAGTTATTTAATAATGCATTTATTACTAGCTTTGTACAAACATAGGATTTTGGTTCTTAGTTTACAGTAACTAATTGGAAATCGAATATAATTTTTTTTTCAGAAACTTCAATGATTTTACAGGCTGGATGTCAGACTTGTTTGCATGGTACATGTCTAGTGATTTATCACGCAAGAATAATTAGGACCAGACGTAATTAGGCTTGATTCCTGTGTTAGACAAGCGCTGGAAATTAAACTGCTGCCTAAACTCTCTCTCTCTCTCTCCTCTCTCTCTCATGCATTCATGGCGCCCACGAAAGACAAACGCTTTTTCAAAACAAACAAGACCACTCAAGTAGATTTAGAAGTTTGACGCGACGCAGATGCTGATGAAGAGAATTGCAAAGCTTCTCCACCAAGTCCTGGAACAAGCGCTTCCGTCTCTCTATTTTAAAAAGATTTTCTTATTTTATATATCTCTAGCTATACGATATCTGGGATGCGATCATAAGAGTCTGTAGATTCCTTATTTCTTGATGCTCTTTTATGTAATAAAGCAGACGAAACTGGCAAATTTCTTTTTCGAATATTGCAACAATACGTTTTCGAAATGTAAAAGACAAAGTTGGCAATAGTGTTGAAGAATGCAGTAATATTTACCGAAATACGGACGCGAAGTTTGACAGCAACATTATTGAATATTTATCTCAATGCAGAGTTGCAAGACTTGAATTTCCTCTCTGATATATGAAATGCATCGTTTAACAACAACGACATTGCAAGCTCTTTTGTGCAAGTGCCTTCGAGTTTTCTGCGGAAGTGAGAAGAATGTGATTGGAGCGAAAGAGAAAATCTGAAAGCTCAGCAACTTGCAGATCTCGTAATTTTATGCAAAGAGAGAGAGAGAGAGAGAGATTAGAGAGAGAGAGGAGAGAGAGAGAGAGAGAGAGAGTGAGAGAGAGCTATGACTTTGTTACATCAACAGCAACTTTATTGTGAATTCGCAAGAAAAACTTCGATAACTTGATGAATATTTATGGAACTCAACTCACCGTCTCATTCCCTCATCACTCACTTGTTCACTCTCTCGCTCAATTACTGACACATTGACTCACTCACTCACTGACACAATCAGTCACTCGATCTCTATTTGTTGAATATTTGGGCAGTTGAAAACAATTCTTGAGTGAATTTTTTCCCTCATCTCCTATTCCATCATGAATCCCCACCTGTGATTCATGATTCAAGACTGTCATCTTGGTCACAGTCTCATCTCATGTCAGTGAATACCTGATATATTCTTATTGTCAGATGAATGGATTTTCAAGGCGAATTCTTAAGGAAGATGGGCATTTATTCGTATAATTATATTGACTTCATAGGCTGCACTAATCAAGGAAATGTCTTTTTCATTTACTTTTATGAAACTTGTGTTGTCAAGCAAATCACTGGGACACGTTCGACCATTCAACTCTTTAGATATAGAAACGAGAGAGATGGAGTGGTTGGACAGCATAAAAATTCAGAAAAAAAATAAAGGAGATTTAGTACAAGTATCTAAAGGTGGAGCTGGGAGGAAACCCCTAAGTTGGATTGAGAAGTCATAGTTAGAGATGTTGGACAGTACGATTGAAGATAGAAAGCAAGGAAGGAGGTAAAGTAAAAGACTAAAGGGTGGGTGCAGTTAGAGGCCGAAGGGACGCTGCTAACACTTTAGTATTTTCTTATTTAGAATTATGTTTAGAATAGGCCACTGGATAGGTTGATCAGTCGCGAAGTTTAGCTTTTATGTTATATGTCTCAGAAAATACCAGATCCACCTTTCAACGTTTCTCTACTACTATAAAACAGTAAGGCACATTTACCAGTTCTCAATTGCAATCGGGTCTCCGTAAAAGGGGGTCATTTAGGAAGATCATCAGGCACTGCTCCTTTTAGACCGAGTCTTGGGGCAAATCCGTTCCTCACCAAAGGTAGGCATTCTCTGGACGTCGTTGCTCAATCCAATTTCCTCAGGAGGAGCGCCTGTTCTCCTTTCCCAGAGTAGGAATGAAGGCCTCAGATTTAAGAAAGAACATAAGAACATCTCGTAGGATACTCTTGTCTAAATTACAGCCAGGTTGATAAGGAATTGAGGTGTTTGAGGGCCTAACCTCTTTACGGGTAAATCGAGGGCATCACATTCGTCTTGCTTGATCGACAGAGCGAACCGATATGAAATTCTGATGCTTGAAGGCTTCTGCTCTTCCTGGAGGTGATAGGAGGCAGGAGGAGGTCGTGGAGGACATTGTATCAAGGGAAATAGTAGCCTTACTAGATGGATTTTTCCTTCTCTTGATTTGATAATCCTTGAACTTTGATTAGTGATTTGTATAAATATCTATATATATATATATATATATATATATATATATATATATATATATATATATATATATATATATATATATATATATATATCTTTATGTATATGTGTATGAGAAACTTCTTTTAATTCGTAAACGAAACGAACAATATAGATCATTCTGAATTGAGGTCTTTTGTACCCTCCGATTGTGTCCAGCTAATTGAGGAACCCACACGTATTCCTGGCCATAGATGAGACCTGATAGTCACAGATGTTCCAGCTATTGTCAAGTTCAAGGTTTGCGAATATATAGCCACTTCCGACCACTGCGCCATTGAGTGGACAGATCTGCAATCTGTAGACTCTCAATGTGACTGATAGGAAAAAATATCTGGCTGAATTCTAGAGCCAGTTGGGATTGCATTATTGAAGCTCGTCAGACACTTAGTATTTCAGACCAGATCAATTATTTTTGTTAAATTTCTTAAAATTATATCAACCTGTACTGCATCAATACAACCATTTCTATGTTCTTCAGTAAAAACATTTCATTATTTAGCAACATTTGTATATGGAGCTCTTCCTAGAATGACCAAACCATTACACGATAGACAGCTTGTCACTTTCTATACTTCTAATGTCGACTGGAGATCTTTCTCAGCTATTTCAAATCTCTCTCTCTCTCTCTCTCTCTCTCTCTCTCTCGCCATCTCTCTCTCTCTCTCTCTCTCACATACACACACACACAATTGACCTTTTTTAGGCTGAGAAAGAATCTTTTTATGATTTGACGTTTAAAAGATAAGGTATTTTGTGAAGACATTTTGCTAAGTTATTTCCAAAACCTTTACAAACATTTTATCAGAGATTTTTATTTTAGCTGATAAATTTTGTCTGACTAAATGCAAAAAGGAAGAAAAATATGTGGTGTTTATACTAAAGAAAAATTAAAATTTTTTAATGGCGAGTCTTTGAACTTGGTCCAAAATGATTATAGTTTATGCAGAAGAAAAAAATTATTTCTTTTCTTTAATTATGAGAAAAAACGCTTAGTAAAATTCCCCATAAGTTCCTGTTCATTTTCGTCAACATCCGGTCTGATAAAGGCCTTGATTCTTACCATAAGTATCCACGCTCGCATTTTAGGATATATTACACAGACAGAAACTCAGACACACACAGACACTGACACACACACACACACACACACACACACACACACATATATATATATATATATATATATATATATATATATATATATATATATATATATATATATATATATCTGGGTTATGACCAGTTTATATATATATATATATATATATATATATATATATATATATATATATATATATATATATATAATATATATATATATATACCGGTTATCAAAATATAGATGAGACACGAACATTAATTGATAGATATATGATTAGTAACTGATATTACTAGTACTGGGTTTTAAGTGAGCTTAAAAGTAGTTACAAAGAATAAAACACGTACTTGTGAAAGGAAGCAAGAAGAAGAAGAAGAAGAAGAAGAAGAAGAAGAATGTGCAAATGCAAAAGCTATCCATTAAAGGTAAACACAACTAATTCGAATTCTTTTGTCGAGAGCCTTTGATAATTATCTTTTCTCCCTGACTAAAAAAATACAAAATACTTTTATTGGTGAAAAACGGTTCGTATTATTGACAAATCCATTACGTGACATGTCATGTCAACAACCACGATATCATCATCAACGATTGCTGCTAACGAGACCTGGTAGTATCATCTCAAACATTTGCTTTAGCTAAAAGTGTTGATACACAAAATCGGCAGGAATTCTAGATCATTCACGCGCATGCGTCTTATGTCATGAAGTGACGTCAGCAGTTCTGTGTTTTTTATACATTATCTTAATATATTCGGAATGTCAGTGATGACATCGTGTCCTTAAGAGAGAGAGAGAGAGGACAAATTGAGTTAAAGTTAAAGGGAAAAAGAAAAACGATGTTATCTCGAGAAGACATGGCATTATCTCTAGAAGAGACGCGCGCCATAGCGTTATATTCGGTAGACAAACCCATAACATTGAACGATCTGTGTATGACAGACTTATGTCGCAAGCCAGCAACCTGGTCGTGACAGATTCCCGCTGAGATCGTTTAGACACAAAGCTCCGCCCACTTTTGTTTTGCATTCAGACACAAGCCCATACCCAATGTTTTTGCGAACGATACAGACAATCTTTAAGACAGTCATTCATACAATCGTTCAGTGTATGGGAGCCTTTAGGAGTTCATACAAATGGAGATGAGAGAAAGGCAGCAGCACAGACGGACTTCTCAGTAAGGGACCTGTGATCTCCTCTGGGGAGTGAGTGACCTTTGTTCTTCGTCGCTTATATTTCTGGTCTTTTTTTCTCTTTTCTTAATTTAATTACATTCTGTCGTCGGAAGCTTCTCTCCACCTCACCCCACATCAACCTACCTCACCTCCCCTTAACTCACCCTAAGCCACCTCCTGTGACCTCACCCTACCCCCCCCTTACCTCCCACCTCCTCTCACCTCACCTCCCATTCCCTCACCCCCACCCACCCTTTACCTCACCCTACCTCCCCTTAACTCATCCATTGCAATTCTTTTCTCTTGTATTCTGACTTAGAAAGTGTTTCTTCACTCACCTCACCCCACAACACCTCACACCCTACGAAACTTCACCTCACCCCACAACAAATAACTTCATCCCACAACACATCACCCCGCCCTAGAAAACATAATCTCAACCCACAACAAATAACCTCACTACACAACACATCACCTCGCCCTACGAATCTCATCTCACCCCACAACAAATAACCTCACCCCCACAACACAACACAACACAACTCCTCACCCTTCAAAACTTCATCTCACCCCACAACAAATAACCTTACCCCACAACATACATCTCATCCCGCAACACATCATCTAACCCTATGAAACTTCATCTCACCCCACAACACTTCACCACACCATATGAAACTTCATCTCATACCACAACAGATATTTTCACCCCACAACGCATCACCTCACCCTATGAAACTTCATCTCATACCACAAAGGATATTCTCACCCCACAACACATCACCACACCCTATGAAACTTCATCTCATACCACAAAGGATATTCTCACCCCAGACACATCACCACACCTGCGAGACTTCATCTCACCCCACACACCACCAATCACTCTCGATGATTCCCAAAGGGTGATGTGGATTAAACTGAGGGAATCAGTTGTGGAGCAAAAACAAAATTCAGGTTTACTAATATCATTTTATCAAAACAAACCCCCCGCACCTGCTGAGTGTGTTGTTGTTGTTGTTGCTGTTTTTATTGAGTTGGCTCTATGCCAGCACGGGGCTCTTGCTCACAGAGCAGCTCGTAAGTGTCATTTAGACATTTGCAGCGAAACAGAATATTTCCAAAAAATCAAAGTCTTGTAAAGGCTGAAATTACCAAAATCGATATTTGACATAAAACTTCTGCCTTTCTTAGGGACATTGCTAGAGAGAGAGAGAGAGAGAACCGCACCAACCCATCTACGTCGTCTCAATAGTCAAGCAAGTGATAGTTGCTCCAATATAACTAAGTTCTTCTGTTTATTATGCGATAATGAAGGCACCCCCCACCCTTTCGAGCGAATCCCATGATGCCTCACAAGATCAACTGATGCGGTCGAACAGTTTTTTTTTTTTTTTTTTTTTTTTTTTTTTACGTTTATATAAAAAGGTTCAAAGGTCAAAACATGTATATACTAATAAATCTTATTTTTTCTTAAAGTAAATCGTGATGATATCGCCAAACGACGCCTCCATCAAAATGTCGACCCGGTTAGGCCTAACGTCATAGACTACATACTCAGATCCAACCTCAATCTGGGGTAAAAAAATCTTCACTTAGCTAAAGGATGCCGATTTCAAAGTTACTCTTCAATCCACATTAGGTAGCAATAGACCTAAAGGAAGGAGGAATTATAAATTAGACCCATTATCTTACTACCATTACCAATATGCTTCATAAACTCGTAGTACTATGTGAATGACATTGATTTGCCTCAGGGACCAGAACCGGGGCTTCAGAGCAGTTAGACCCAGTTAATAAAATCATATTTAAGCGGCAGTTGGCGTTAAGCGACGCCCCTTCTGCACGCGTGATGGCTCTCAAAAAGTATGTAGAACCACCTTCTACATCATTGCCACTCTCTCTCTCTCTCTCTCTCTCTCTCTCTCTCTCTCTCTCATCATAGATCTTGCGTATTCCCTTCCCAAATTGCTTCTCGTAAATCTTAGAGTGTTTTTATTAGGAACAAAATAGGCCAATATGTCCATCGAAGTCTAATGTTCCTTTGCGTCGTTTAGCGATTGGTATGAAAACACCACAAAATGTATAATGAAGTATTAAGTTCATGAAAAAGCCAGTGAAAGTGAATGACATGGCAGTTATTCAGGTCGTGGAGAAACTGTAGTACAAACACCTCAACGCTCTGAATATAACATTATGTTTAAAGTATAAACTGTATTTACATTTATATTTGAAGTCTGAGCCAGTTTGTTTGTACATTTATGATTGGACGTTGAGTAATACATTATATGCTCATTATGAACGTATGGGAAAATAAAATACCCATACACATACACACAGCTTCAGGCATCTCCTCTCAGCAATTTTTCTTTGAGTCTAGTGAAAGTCACAGAAAATTGTGGTTTGTGTGTGTCGTCAGCAGGAAAGTTAGTCATGAATGGATTCAAAAGACAAAGTGATATTAACCAGTGGCCATATTCGTCATGAACTAATTCCTTTATTAAATTCCTTTGTTGGAGAGAGAGAGAGAGAGAGAGAGAGAGAGAGAGAGAGAAACCTCACCAATCCATGTACTTTATTTCAGCAGTTAATTGAGTGATAGTTACTCCAAGATAGCAAAGATCTCGTATATCAATAAAACGATAATGAAACTCTTTCCTCCCTCTTTCTCCTCACCTCACCGCCTCTTCCCCTCCCTTTCCCCCTTCACCTCTTCTTCCCCCCATCATCCCCCTCCATTCAGGAAATGGTTAAAAAAGGTCAGCGGAGTCTCTCAATGAGTGGTAAGAATAAGAGAAAATAAAACTCCAAAATGAAGGTCTGGTGGAAGGCTTTAGCAATCGGGAAAGAAAATAAATCAATATCTAACGTAAACCTTCAAAAGGGAGTTTCCGGGAAATAAAAATAAATAAATAAAAAAATAAAAATAAACTATCAATCGATTCATAAGCATGTAAGGAAGTCTTCCCTTCAAACGGGTGGGTAATTAGTACTTTCAGACAATTTCATCGTTAGACCAAAAATTCTAGACATAAAAAAAAAAAAAAAAAAAAAAACAAAAAAAAAAAAAAAAAAAAAAACGTTGCCTCACTTTTATGATGGATTGGAAAGGTCGAATGTTACCTAATTTAGAAAGCCATCATTCACCTATATTTTTTTACCTGGAGGAAATATGGCTGAAATAAGACTAACTAAATATCCACATTCCTTACATCGTTTCTCTCCGAATTTGTTAAGAAAAAGTTTAAAAGTCTAAAAAGCTAAAATAAAATAGTCTTTGAAGACTAATCGGCTCTGCGCTGCAGTTCCCATTAAGTTCTTTGTATTTACCACTTCTCAAGATACCTGGAGAATCAGTATGTATGTTTGGGGAGAGAGAGAGAGAGAGAGAGAGAGAGAGAGAGAGAGACTGAAAGCAGGTGATAGTCCATGAACGTGAAGAAGAGGGAAAGGAGATCGAATTGGATGAGGAAATGAAGTGAGGAACGCCTCTTGAGGAGACACTGAGGAAAGAGACGAGAGCGAATCCCCATGATGCCTCACGAGATCAGCAACTGCTATGGTCAAACGGACGTTTTGTTTACTCATATAAAACAGGTCAAAGGTCAAAATTTTGTGTGCTGGGTAGGTCTTTTTTTTTCTTCTTCTTAAAGTAAATCGTGATGATATCACCAAACGACGCTGGCGATAAAATGTCGAATCAGTTAGACCTAATATCGTCTGCTACAGTTCAGACCCAACTCAGTCTGGGTGGAAAAAAACTTCCATTTAGCTAAATGGGGCGTTTTAAAAAGAACGCTTCTATCCCCATCCTGTAACGGAACCAGGTAATGGAGGAAAATATCTATGAATCAGATCTATTATCTTACTACCATTGCCAAGCGCTTCATAGATACTCGTACTATGTAAGCGCCATTTGCCTTAGACTATAACCAGGGCTTTGCAGCAGTTTGCCGAGTTAATAAAATCATATTTAAGGGGCAGGTGGCGTTTTTAAGCGACGCCCTTCTGCAGGCGTGATGGCTCTCCAGGAATGCATTATGATTTCAGACATCAAGGGAAGTGAACCAGAAGGAGTTTGGGTCGTAAAAGGGAGACTGAATCTTTGCAATATCAGGAAGGGTAACTTTGTGTTTTTGCAAGTGCCCTTTGTGGCGTTTTATGGGTCATTAATACTATACATCTCTCTCTCTCTCTCTCTCTCTCTCTCTCTCTCTCTCTCTCGGTCACCGTACAAAACCATCGTAAATAAAAAAAAAAAAAAAAAAATAGTAATCTGCCAGTGTCAACACACATATCAAATGCTATTTCGTTAGTTCTGTGCACGATTTTTGTTTATTTATGAGTGAGATTTCTATGGCAAAAGTAGCGCCGTCAGAAAGCGCCGAATTTTGTAACATTTTAGGTCGCAGGGAACAATCTACGTTGTCATCACTTTCGGACAATGAAGGAGCTAAACAAACTGCCTTTGACTAAAGCTAGAAAACATGTTTGTTCACCTCTTTTCTTTAGACTTATCGTTGGCTACATCATATGTAGCAAAGCTTTTATTTCATTAAGTTCCGTTAATTTTCAATGATGTTTTTATTACTATACTTAACCATAATACTGGAATATTATATAAAATTTGTTGCCCTTATGCAGTCAAGATGACTAACAGTAGCTTTTAGTACCCGGTTAGTGAAAAAGGAAAGTTGCTGGTTAGTCCCTTTAAACTATTTAATTTATAGGTTTCCGGTGTTCCTATCTATTTAGTATTCGTGTTAATAGATTTTTATTGAATCTATGAAGCATTTTGGATATTATGATAGTTGAATACTGTGTAGTGTATTCAAAATTCAAGACTGTTGATTATTATATCTATTTACTTATTTGGTTCTCATTACTGCCATAGGTGCCGTCGCCATCGTTTACTTTTCAGAAGTATTTACATTACCTCCCAGACGGAACGTTTAGAGTTTGTCATAAAATAAAGAATGTGTAAGCTAATTAGTAGGTGAAACAATTTTTCAGGATTTGAATTGAAAAGTGAAATTAACTTTGTTGGAGCTATAATAAATCAAATTTGAATTAAAATTCCTCGCTGCTAAGCAGTCGTATATTTTATGTCAGCAAGATTAATACCAGCTGCATCACGTTGGAAAACTCATATTCTGATGTGAATTTGATATATTAATCAAGTAAAAACTAATTAAAATAAGCAAAAAGGAGTGTAATATATAACGAATGTAATGTTTCAAATCTTGTAGGACATTATTGGAACCTGTTGAGCCCTGACCGACAGTCAGCTGTTAGCAAAGTTTTCTTGAGTTCAGCCATTTTTCTGCCGTTCTAGAGCGAGAGAAGTCTCAGATTATTTTAGTGGCCGAGGTGAGAGTCTTTCTATTTCCTTCAGAGCGAAAAAGACCCGAGTGAAATGAAATGTGGATTGTTGTGAGTGGCAGGCAGCTGTCATGGCGTCGTCGTCGTCCACATGGGGAGAATCTTTTCTCCTTCGTCATTTATCCTGAAATGTCGTCACTAATGAGTTTAATTGAAGCGGTTTTTTAAAAGTTAGGTTCAGGTAGGAGTTGAAACTAGTTTTCGTTGAAGGCAGACTCCGGAAATAGGTTAATAAATGAGGCGAATAGAAGCCTAGGGAAGGCAAGTCTGGACCCGAGTCCTAGAATAGCGAAAGGCCTTAACCTGTCATTAAGTGTGCAACTGAAACATGAGTATCTACTTGATTCGTTTTCCGTTCTAATTTGGATGAATACTATCACTTCGATTTCACATATTAAGTAGCCTCACATGTGCTTCTCTTGTCCCCATCAGACTTTGGGCGTCGTTGTCTTATCAGGGTCAACGACCGGACAGTGGCGAGTTCACTCAATAAAGACCACTTTTTTTTTTTCACTCGGTATTTAATTGGCGCGAAACAACGATACAATTCAATCTTTAAGCATACCATTCAAAGGATTGAAGCTTCTTCAACAAAATGAGATCTATGAAACCGCCATACGAAGTAAAATTAGCATGTGTTGTCTTCGTAAAATATGTTTTCAAGGCAGTTTTTAAATCCAATATGGCGTCTCTTCGAATCTATGCCAGTTCGTCACTTGAATGGGCACCATGTCCTTCCCAGCGCTCATTTGAACAATATTTGGGTATATATGTAACGTTTATTGACATTTATGAAGAGTAGTTGTAATCAGCAAATAAAACAACATTTTGTTGCCTATTCCAATGAAAGTATGAGAAGTCTTATTCCTGGGGTCATGTTTTGAACTGAAATGCATTTTTTCCTCGTAGTCATCGGTGGTTTATCCTTACTGCCATCACAACTTCAACTCCACAGTGCTTATTTGATTGTAATTATGCACATTTTATTTCTTAACCCTCTTACGCCGATTGGACGTATTAAACGTCGAGTCAAAATGTCTCCCGTATGCCAATTGGACGTACCATATGTCGACTCAAAAAAGTTTTTTTTTAAAAATTCGCGGAAAAATACTTATAGGCCTACCAGCCGAAAACTTTTGAATCACGCGCCTGTTGTTGCTGGGAGTTCACGGATCAAGGTGTTATTTTGTTTCAAAGCATGACCCAAGTGCGCATGCGCAGAATCCTTCCTTCTCGCTCCAGCCAGCATCATCGTAGCATCATCCGACAGCGATCTTTTGCCGCAATCGTGTTTGACT
This sequence comes from Macrobrachium nipponense, assembly GCF_015104395.2. Lineage (NCBI taxonomy): Eukaryota > Metazoa > Arthropoda > Malacostraca > Decapoda > Palaemonidae > Macrobrachium > Macrobrachium nipponense. The sequence goes on from NC_061095.1 coordinate 71,348,382, forward strand.
GAGCTTGTGCAGACTTTGAACATTTGAAATTTGTGTTGGTACAGGACGTTCATAGAGATGTCTGAACGTCGTATGACACGCGAAAGGCGCGTTACCCGTCGGAAGGGATCGTTGTTAGAAGAGTTTTGGACTTGGATGCTGGCGAAGGACCCAGCACCCAACCTGACCTTGCTCCTCAACGCCGTTCTGTGCGACAAACGTGTCGATGAAAGTGCTTCGAAAGTGTCTCATTGCTGTTAGTAACCCCAAGGAAGCATCGTGCTGTCCTTAGGGGCATTCGTAGGAATTTGGGAGGGCTCAAACCAAGGGACATTGACGAATATTTATCGGAGCTCGATCGAGAGCATTTGGCAAGTCCTCATTTTGATGGCGGTTGGTCATCCAGTGACGAGGACATAACTCCCGATGATAGTGATGACGAGAATATTTGCCCCCACCAATGTTTGTTCGAAGGTCACATCCCGAAGTGAATTAGAATTCAGTAGTTTTAGTGCTTATGAGGGGGAATCTGAGGAGGGGGAGGACGATGATTAGGATCTAGTTTTGTTGCCGATGATGATGGTGATACAGAAAGCGAAGGCTTGTAGTGAGGGAGATGGGCCAGTGAGGGGGGTTCGTGTGGGAAATCGTGCCCGCGCTCGTGCGCAAGCGCGCAGGGGCACGTAGAAGGTCTGGATAGTCGCGCTAGCCAAGGGTCGTCCGAGAGCGACGATGGGTGGACAGAGGACCCCACACCACCTAGCATGCATCCATTTACAGCAAATCTGGGCTCACCGTACCTGTTCCCCTGATCCTCCTGTGGGTTTTGTTCAGCTTTTCCTTACGCGGGAATTGCTGGAGTACCTGGTAGCAGAGACGGCGGACTACGCCAGGTATTGCCGTGATGAACTACGCACGACATTATCATATCTCTGGCGAGGCTGCAACCTCCCTGACATGGCGCACTTTTGGGGCTCCACGTTTTTTTTTTGGATTGATGCCTGCTGCCGACGTCAGGCAATATTGGAGGCGTAATTTTTTTTAAGTACACCCAATGTGCCCGGCGTTATGCCCCATGATACTTTCCTGGCGTTGGACAGATATTTCAACGCCTTCAACCTAAGGGCCATACCCCGGAATAACTCTGATCGCCTCATTTTAGTGCACCCAGTGTTGGAATATATTCGTGAATGCTGTAAAACTCTCGTGATTCCTGGAAAGAACCTTTCTTTAGATGAGGGGGTGATGCCTTACAAAGGACGTCTAAGCATCAAAGTGTATAACCCCAAGAAGCCGAAGAAATATGGCGTGAAATTTTTTTTTTTTTTTTTATTACCGAGGCCAACACTGGCTACGTCGTGGACTTTTCGGTGTACTTCCGGGGTCTTCTCCACGATGCGTGAAACTGTTTCAGGCTGCGGGTCATTTCCGTAATCAGGGATACCACCTGTTTATGGATAATTATTATAACTCGGTATCCCTGGCCCAGGAACTGTATGAAGCAGGTTGTTAACGTCAGTGGTACCCTTCGGTTGGTGCGTGGGGAGCCCCGAATTCCCTCAAGAGGTTCGCTAGCCATCCGCAACATCTGGTAAGAGGAGAGACACAGTGGCGGCGGAAGGGAAGCTTTCTTCGTCATCTCTTGGAAGGGTGTCCGACTCGTCCCCATGATTACGACGAGCCATGAACCTGTCCAAGAGGAGATCATGCAGCGGAAGAAAGACGCGTCGACAGGGCCGAGTTGTGTATTAGCAGTTTTGTGTACAGCGCCCTACCGTCATTGGGCACTACAATAGGCACATGGGAGGAGTTGATCTCTTTAATCAACTCATCCAATATTCATCCCTTCGTCAGGGAGAACCAGGAGATGGACACAAAGCTCCTGAAATACATTCTGCAGTTGGCCCTCCAAAATGCCTACATACTCTACTGTGTGTACTACGGTCCCGATCTACGGAGGATGAGCCACTTACAGTTCCTCGAGGCAGCCGGGGAAGCCCTCATCAACTTTGATCCCGATGAGTGGCCTTCCATGTCTGCCCCCCTGCCCCGAGCTGAAGATCTACCCGTGAGAGGAAAGGGCAGACCTTAGGGGTGCCTACTTCGGTCATCCTGCTGCCGACGCCCTGCTGCCGATGCCTGCTGCTGACGCCCTGCTGCCGACGCCCCTGCTGCCGCCGCCCCTGCTGCCGCCCCCACCCACACCCCTTCCTCGTCGGGTAGTGGACCCTCCGTGTCGGCTGATGCCAGGGGATCACACACTGGAGCTCCTAGAAGGGCGCAGGCAGAAACAAAGGTGCCTATGCAGTTTTGGGGGGGGAGTGTGACCGCAAATACCACAGTGCGGTCTTCTATTGGAGTGCGACTCAGCGGCGGTCAGGGGAGGGCGCACGGGTCCGTGCCCTATCCCAGCGGCCGTAGGGCGCGCGTCTCCCTCCTCCACCTGTACCTCGTCATGTCGAGAGGAAAAAAACGCAAGACTCTTCAATGGAGGAGGAGGAAAACAAGAATAGAACAAAGAGTCAGGATTAGGAGTGAGTATTCGCTTTTGTTTATATTTATTTTTTTTTATTATTTCAAGTTGTTATATCTCAGTATCTATGCATGAATACAATATTTCATTGTATGCAAAAAGAAAAGAAAGTGTCACCTGCATTCCTTTTAATTTATGTATTCGTTCCAGAATCGGAAAATGTAAATAAATAAAGAAAAAGAAAAACACATACATATATATATATATATATATATATATATATATATATATATATATATATATATATATATATATTTATATATATATATATATATATATATATATATATATATATATATATATACATATATATAATATATATATATATATATATATTATATATATTATTATTATATATATATATATCTTTGATTTTTTTTATGGTGTATTTTTGGGTAAGCAAAATACATAACAGTCTAGTAATCTTCATTTATTTATCTTCATTTGAAACAAATTTTTTTGAAAAAAATATCTTTCTTCCTCCGCGCCCCGCTTCGCGGCCGAAAATCCTCCGAAATCGTAGATCGCATTATCCTAATATTTGCTCCTTTCATATTAGCCGTTTTATAGAGTTTCATATAACAAAAATGTGCGCAAATTCATGAAAAAATACAATAAAAAACTAATTGAAAGGTTGTAGCTGTTTTCCATTTCCGAAATATGTGCATATAAATTACGATCATTGGAAAAAAAACTACGTACGGTCAACTTTGACGCAATCGAAATGGTCGAAAAAAACGTACTTGTTAGCTAAATCTCTTACGGCATAGTAATATTCATTTATTTATCTTCCTTTTGAAACAAATATGAAGTCTCTAGAACAATGTTGTGATTTATGGTGAATTTGTGAAAAAAATATCTTTCTTCGCCTCCACGCGCCGCTTCGCGGCCGAAAATCTCCGAAATGCGTAGATCACATTATCCTAATATTTGCTCCTTTTCATATTAGCCGTTTTATAGAGTTTCATATATCAAAATGTGCGCAAATTCATGATAAATACAACAAAAAATAATTAAAGGTTGTAGATTCTCTCATTTCCGAAATATCTGCATATAAATTACGATCATTGAAAAAAAATACGTACGGTCAACTTTGACGCAATGGAAATGGTCGAAAAACGTAATTGTAAGCTAAATCTTCTTACGGCCTATTAATATTCATTTATTTATCTTCCTTTTGAAACAAATATGAAGTCTCTAGAACAATATTGTGATTTATGGTGAATTTTTGAAAAAAAAATATCTTTCTCCCTCCTGCGCCGCTTCGCGGCCGAAAATCTCCGAAATGCGTAGTTCGTATTATCCTAATATTTGCTCCTTTTCATATTAGCCGTTTTATAGAGTTACATATAGGAAAATGTGCGCAAAGTCATGATAAATACAACAAAAAATAATTAAAGGTTGTAGCTTTTCTCATTTCTGAAATATCTGCATAGAAGTTACGATAATTGGAAAAAAAACTACGTATGGTCAACTTTGACGCAATCCAAATGGTCAAAAAACGTAATAGTAAGCTAAATCTCTTACAGCCTAGTAATATTCATTTATTTATCTTCATTTTGAAACAAATTTGAAGTCTCTAGAACAATATTGTGATTATGGTAAAATTTTGAAAAAAATATCTTTCTTCCCTCCGCGCGCCGCTTCGCGGCCGAAAATCTCCGAAATGCGTAGATCGCATTATCCTAATATTTGCTCCTTTTCATATTAGCCGTTTTATAGAGTTTCATATATCAAAATGTGTGCAAATTCATGGGAAATAAATACAAAAAAAAAATAATTAAAGGTTGTAGCTTTTCTCATTTCCGAAAATATCTGCATATAAAGTACGATAATTGGAAAAAAAACTACATACGGTCAAACTTTGACGCAATGAAATGGTCAAAAAAGTAATTTTTTTTTAAGCTAAATCTCTTACAGCCTAGTAATATTCATGTATTTATCTTAATTTTGAAAACAAATTTGAAGTCTCTAGAACAATATTGTGATTATGATGAATTTATGAAAAAAATATCTTTCTTCCCTCTGCGCGCCGCTTCGCGGCCGAAAATCTCCGAAATGCGTAGATCGCATTATCCTAATATTTGCTCCTTTTCATATTAGCAGTTTTATAGAGTTTCATATATCAAAACTGTGCGCAAATTCATGGAGAATACAAAAAAAAATAATAAAGGTTGTAGCTTCTCATTTTCTGAAATACTGCATATAAAGTACGATAATTGGAAAAAAAAACTACATACGGTCAACTTTGACGCAATCGAAATGGTCAAAAAACGTAATTGTAAGCTAAATCTCTTACAGACTAGTAATATTTATTTATTTATCTTTTATTTTGAAAACAAATTTGAGTCTCTAGAGCAATATGTGATTTATGATGAATTTATGAAAAAAATATCTTTCTTCCATCCCGCGCGCCGCTTCGCGGCCGAAAAATCTCCGAAATGCGTAGATCGCATTATCCTAATATTTGCTCCTTTTCATATTAGCCGTTTATTAGAGTTTCATATATCAAAATGTGCGCAAATTCATTAAAAATACAATAAAAAATAAAAAATTATTTAAAGGTTGTAGCTGTTTCCATTTCCGAAATATGTGCATATAAAAAAAATATATAAAAATTCAACATTCGGTCAACTTTAACTCGTCCGAAATGGTCAAAATCTGCAATTCTAATCTAAATCTCTTGCAGTATCATAATATTCAATCACGTGTCTTAATTTTGAAACAAATTGGAAGTCTCTAGAACAATATTGTGATTTACGGTGAATTTTTGAAAAAAATATTTTTTTACGTCCCGCGCGTTATGAATTCGTAAATCATTTTGTGATAATATTTTTCCGGTGTGCTTTATTGTTTTACAATGATTATATATCAAAATGATTGCAATTTAGTGTACAATACAACGAAAAGAAAAGTAACTGGTTAGCTTTGACCGTTGTCTGCAAAGCGTGATTTGAATACAATTTTGTGGGATGAATTTTTTTTTTCGCTACCATATATCGCATTATTTAGATATGATAATGATTATTATATTTCATTTCTGATGGTTGCATACTAAACTTCAGACAATGACAAAAGAAGGAGCCAAATATGAACTCTTAATCTTCAGAACTAAGCGCGCTGTGATTTTTTGAAAAAAATATTTTTCTGCTTCCGCGCTCACTCCAAACCGGGCCCGGCAAATACGGAGACGTTTTGATTTTTAGGGCTTCGGCGTAAGAGGGTTAATTCACTCCAAATCCCACACTTGAAATATGTGTTTGTTTACAGCGAAGCCGTGGCGGGAAACATTTTTCAGCCTTCTTGTACAGAGAGAGAGACAGACTCACCACATATACCGATATCCCACTAGACTTCCGACATCCTTTTATTAGGACCCCTAATTTATTGCAGAGGCCGAAAAGGACGAACAGACACATGTCCTAATTGTATACCAGTCAGAGGAAGCATTGTTATTGGATCTTTTATAAATAGCTTTTCATTTGTATGTGTTACGAGCGCGTAACAATCTTTTATTAAAAAAAGAATGACTTCAATCAATAACACTTGACTTTATGTAACAAATCGAGAAAGGATAAACGGCTGATGCCTCTCCTGAGATAAGTGGATGATGTGAGTTGAAGATGCTTTGATAGAGAAATCAGTTTAATGAAGATCGGTTAAGGAATTGTTTTTTTCTCTTTATGTAATACATCAATACTTCATTCAGGTGATGAGAAAAATCTGTCTTGTTACCATTGTCATCATCATTAGTAGTAGAAGTGGTAGTTGTAGCATCATGAAAAACAGTGAATATTAAAACAAATACTTCACGAACAAAATCAACAAGCAGGCAAAGATATAAGAAAAAAAAAAGTGAAGAAAGATCGATATAGCTTACGTGGCTTCCTCCAAAAGGTCGAGCCCCGTGAGGGAGGAAGAGCGATCTCCCACGAAACCAATTCATTTTAAGTACATTGGACAAGTAACTCATCTTACTGCATGGAAAAAAAGTGAAAAATCAAGTAAACTATACAATTTAAAGCGGAATTGGAAGATATTTTATAAAAGATATGCACATCTTATACTTATATAACAACATTTACTTTATTTTATTCGTTTGGAAAATATGTTAATCAGATCACCGGTTCTCTCTCTGGTTCAACATGAAACACAACCAAGTACAGTATGTGGATACACATGACGTTTTTCAGAATAAAATAGAAGTTCTAGGAGTTTCTAAAAACAATTATTTAATCTTGTGATAAGGATTGAAATCCTCAGGTTTTAAGAAGAAAAATATCCTACCAGACTTCAAACGTCCTACAGGAACAATTCTACATTTGAATCTTGTTTAAGAGGAACTCCATCCTACAGTATTTTAACAAACGCCCACCAAACCAACAATTTTTATACAAACAAATTGTGTCAAACAATAGGTCGGTATGAACTACTACTCGTTTCGATATAAACGTTGATCTATCACGTTCAACAAAGCAACAGATTCTGGATACAAACAAATTGTCAAACAATACTTCAACGTGAACGGTATTGTTTCAGCACAAACGGAATTTTTTCACCTGAATGAACAGCCTTCAGACAGGAGGAAGCAATCAGCATGGACGGCCACAAATAGAAAGATTGACTGACAGCAAAAACCAATAGAAAAAATAGAGATGCCAAAGTGATGGCAGCCTCCAACAAAGGCAGTGTTGGCAGACGGTCCCATCACAGGGGGAAGTGGTCATCCATGACAGATTTCGTCGCAAAATCTACCCCACAACGAATTTCTGCATAAAAGACACGAATGGAAAGCATCATCAAAAAGGGGATATTATCTCTCCTGAGAGAATAAAAGAAAGGTTGCGGAACTGAATCTCCCACGGTTGTCTCTCTCGCTCTCTCTCTCTCTCTCTCAAAGGAAATAAAGACTGGAGGGAAATAAGACTTTAAGGAACTAGAACATGTGCTGAAAAGGAGTTTTTGTCGAAGATAGTGGAGATGAGGCCAAAATAACCTTGTGGTTTCTATAGACGGTAATAGAAAGGGTTTGTTTGTTTAGATGGCATGCTGGATTAGACCACCAAGTGCACATTTAAATCTGTTGCGACATCAATGTGTGATACTTTCTTCTTGATTTTGTCAATCAACGTCACGTCTGATCTATTTGCACGTATCACCTATCTGTTCTGATACTAAGTCCCAGAGGATATTTGCCTGACCGTTTTCTATCACGGCTTCAAGTGGGTGCTCGTACCACTTATTACTGCAAGGTGGCTGGTGTTTCTTGCACAGGCGCCAGTGGAGGGCTTTTGCCACTGAACTCATGCCTCTTTTTGTACTGGTTCTGTGCAAGTGCCGGACATTCGCTAGCTATGTGGTTTATGGTTCTCATTTTTCGTATTGCACTTCCTACATATTGGGAGAGATGTTATTTCCATCTATCGTTCTTTGTACATATCTGGTTCTTAGGGTCTGATCTTGTCCCGATGTTATCATTCCTTCAGTTTCCTTCTTGAGCTCTCCCCTCTGTGAGCCATTGCCATATTTCGTCGTCTGGCTAGTTCTTTACTCTGTTTCATGTATTGTCCGTGCATTGGTTTGTTGTGCCATTCCTCTGCTCTGTTTGTCATTCTGCTGTCTCTGTATATTTCTGGGTCTTCGTCTACTTTTATTCAGTTCTTCTTCCCATGCACTCTTGAGCTACTCGTCTTCACTGGTTTTCAGATATTGCCCAAGTGCTCTGTTCTCGATTTTGTTTTGACGCAGTCCTCTATACTTAGCAGTCCTCGCCCTTCTTCCTTTCGTGTTATGTATAGTGTGTCCAGTATTTGTGCCTTCGTCCATTTCCCAGCTATTCCTGTGCTGTAACTGATTACTGGCACTGCCCATGGTGTTTATGGCTTTTATCATATTTCCGGCGTTGAGTTTTGACTCGGAGTATCGCGTTGACTTACTGCATATATTCTTTCCTGATCGTGTCCTTCATCTCTTGGTGTTTTATATCCCCTCCTTCCATTATTCACAGTTAGTTCTATCCCGATTAATCTATGTGTTTGATGTTGCTCCCATCTGGTAGCTTTATCCCTTCAGTCGTTGTTTACTTGCCCATTTGTATGTTGACTAAGGCACATTATTATTATTATTATTATTATTATTATTATTATTATTATTATTATTATATTGTTATTATTATTATTATTATTATATTATTATTATTATTATTGGAAGAAGACCCTCTTTTAAACAAATAATTGTCCAATATTCATATTGGGGATAATGCTGAAAGTGGAATTTTTTATTCAGAACAGGCTTTATTAATCAAAGACTGGTATTATCTGTATATTGTCTTGGTGTTATCAGAATACTGGTATATGGAAGGCGTTTTCCTCTGGTTCAGATCAAGCATGGGTCGTCGTCGGTGTTGGTATCATTCCATAAGAGAGGTCAGTGTCAGGCCGGGGTCATCTCTGGTATTCATCTGGTATTACTGCTGGTATAGCTCTGGCTTATCGCGACGTTTCAACCTTCTCGTAGGTCATCTTCTTGGCTGGGTTAGCAGTAGAATTAGAAGAGATGGTGTCTGCAAAGCCGATATTTATAGTGGCTCGAAACCTAGAGCTGCGTTCTCATTGGTCGAGCCGGTCTGGGATCTCTTGTCGATGGTTGCAGGGATGCAACCCGGGTGCGAGCGCTCGAGTAGTGCATCGGGGAATGAATGTAGGAGTCCTACCTGCGGCAGGAATCTTATCATCCCACTGGTGGCTCCTGGTGATGAGGAACAACCCAGTGGCCCCCCTGCAGGATCCCTTGAAGAAGACAAGAGTGGTCTACCTGATACACGTGCCCCGTCCGAGGATGCCTCGGCAAACCACATCGGCATGACCACCATGCGATTCTCCCAGAGAATCTCCTGCCATGCCCAAGAAGGAGCCATTTATAATCACGCCAGGACTGCCCATAACATAAGGATAAAAAGGAGCGATATTATCCCTAAATATCGAAATAATTGACCAAACCACTGATCCCCGACGTTTACGAATCCTGGAAGCCTTCCATATAGGAAAGGAGAAACCTAACTTGAACATTACCCAAGAAACGTTTCTCCTCCTACCGCCGCCCTTAGACCAGCAGCGAACGAACACCCAAATATCCAGGAGCACCAGCGGGATGATAGGATTCCTGCCGCAGGTAGGACTCCTGACATTCATTTCCCGATGCACTACTTGAGCGCTCGCACGGCTGGCATCCCTGCAACCATCGATGAGAGATCCCAGACTTCGCCCCAGACCGGCTCAACCAATGAGAACGCAGCTCTAGGTTTCGAGCCGCTATAAATATCGGCTTGCAGATACCATCTCTTTTAAGTGGTTCAACAAAGTATCAGGAAAGACCAGGCCAACCACACACAGCACACCATCCCAACCCTCAAGCTGAAGCAAACAGACTAGCACAACACTTTGCGGATAGGACCAAATCAATTCACCTACCACCAGCCACATGAGAAAGGCAAGTGGCATTTAATCCTGAAAAAGAGGTGGAGAATCATCAATACAGCCTGCAACAATTCACACCATTCGACAATGAAAAAAGAAAGAACTTGACAAAGCCCTCCAAAAGGGAACAGACACAGCACCAGGAGCAGACATGATTACATACAGCATGTTAAAAAACATGGGAACTACAGCAAAAACAGTGCATCTCCACATAATAAACAGAACATACACAGAGTAGATCAGACCCGCACAATGCAATCAGCAAAGCACACAACCAATTCCCAAACCAAAGGAGCCGAACTCTACAGACCCATTTCTCTCATCAGCTGCACAGAAAAGACGGCAGAGAGGAATGGTGTTAAACAGATTGCTGTGGAAACAGGACCCTTACACCACCGCTTATATGCCTACAAAGAGGGGATAGGCACACAAGAATGTCTAGCAGATGTGATGGCCACAATAAATAACAAGAAAGCAATCATAGTATTTCTCGACCTAGAAAAAAACCTACAAAACTTTGACCTTCCAGTCCAGCTGGCATCCTGGCAGCCTTAGCCGACAAAGCAGTTAAAGGCAACCTTCTAGCATGGGCCAAAGGATACATGCAAGACAGACAAGCCAGGGTTACCTTTCAAGGAGCAACCTCCGAATTCCTCCAATCTGGAAAATGGAAACACCTCAAGGAGGAATACTCAGCCCCTTCCTCTTCAACATACTAATGGAGAAATTAGCCAACCGGAACTTGCCAAATGGAGTTGAAATATTCATATATGCAGATGATGTGTGCTTGGTCAGCACAGACAGGCATAGAGCCCACCAAAACATGCAAATCGCAATAACACAGATTGAAAACAAATGCACAGTCCTAGGACTAAAAATCAACACAGCAAAAACAAGGCAATGGCAATCAAATACAATACAGACCTAAACCCAATACAACTCATAGGAGAACCCATCGAATGGGTAGACAACTTCATGTACTTAGGAGTCAACATCAACATACAACTCTCACCACACAAAGAAATAGAAACACCGAAGCAAAAAATCAAATGCAGACAAAACGCCATGAAAAGAATCACCTCGCTAAGGCAGGGAGCCGTATACCATGCCCTCTCCAGAATTTTCTACATACAGACAATAAGATCAATCTCACAAGTACTTAACAAAAAAGTTTTGAAGTAATCCAAAACAACGCCTTAAGACTCATTACAGGGGCACCAATGTGGACCAACCTATGCATCCTGAAACATGAAACAAACCTACAATCTCGACTCATAGGATAGATCAGAAAAACACATCCATCCTGCTAAAAAACTTAAAAAATGACAGACTGTCCACTCAAAAAAAAAGAGATCAGAAATGCATTAATCTCCATGAAGAGCTAGACCCTCCAAAAAAACATATGCTGGCAACCTTCTAGATACACTGAGAGAGTAGGCATGCAAAACTCATGCTGCAGCCATCAGGGAAGACACCCCCTTCAGTGGAATACACAGAACCAGCACCCTTGGGAACCAGAACCCTTTAACACAAACTACACACTTCTTCAGCAAGCAAGGAAGCATGAACCACCCAACAGCTAAAGCAAGCAGCACAAGAAGCAATACAGTTGACAAACTGCCACAAACATATACTTTAACAGATGGATCAGTAGACCTCAGCGTCCCAGCGGCAGCAGCAGGAGTTCTTACTCAACAACACCTCAAGGGAGCTGGAGGCTCTCCAACAATGCCTCCACACTACAGACAGAGCTGATAGCCATCGCCAAAGCACTGGAAGACTCCCAACACAGATGGGTAACACTACAATACACACTGACTTGAAAGGAGCAATACAAGCCATCACAAAAGGCAAAGCGAAAGAAAACATCAAACTCCTAACGAGCATATGGGCACTGGCAAAACTCCACCAAAACAGAAATAGACGAATAACTCTCAATCTGGATCACGAGCCATGTAGGAATACAAGGGAAATGAGGAAGCAGATTCCCTGGCAAAAAGCGGGCTACACATTAACAATGTCACCATCAAAATCACCACTCACTAACCCAACTAAAAAGCATAGCGGCAGCATACTACCAAACACAAGAGGAAAGCAGAATCGGGAGAGTCGTCTTCGGAGGCTCCAAGACTGCAAAATGGTATGTAGACACCACACAACTCCCACCACACAGCATACCGAAGAACATGGCACGAGCACTAGCGGTAATAATACATCGGCTAAGGTTCGGATACCAATGCACATGGCAAAAAATAGAAAGCAACCCTAAACCATGTAAATACTGGCGAAAACAAATATAGAAGAATCACTGGAACACTATATATTACGCTGCCCACAAGAAACACAACAAACTAAGACAAAGTCATGAAGGAAACGAACAATCAGTCACTCAAAATAACAAGACATATCCTAAACAACACCCAACAGTTTGCAGGCTTCCTATGCTCCTACCCACCACCAAGGTAGGTGCAAGACACTGTCCTGAACAACAAAACTCGGTGTCATCAGTCAAGACTCCTCTCACACCCCCCCAACACATCTATCCTCCACTCACATACAAACCATAAAACACAGAAAAACAAACAATCCACCCAGTGCTGACTGACACAAAGTCGCCAACATCAACCTTCATCACCCAACATCCAGAAGCGAAGCCCCGACTCTGGCATCTTTCATCACTCCCTCACCTCATGCACGGCAATCCTGTCAGCCTCACACATCAACAACACACACTACCTCCCACTCGAAATAGGAATGGAATAAGGAAATGTTTACGGACCTCACAGGATAACTAATTAGCAATCTTTTCTCAGACTCGTACCCTTCCTTCTTCCCATCTGTTGGCCTCTCTGACTTTCCAAACACTCACTACTGTTGCACTTTTCCTACCACTGAAGGGCACCTTAGGGTTTAAAAAGGTTGGACAACCTTACCCATCAAATGTTTCTTTCCAATATCACATCATCAAAACTCATGCATTATCACCAAATAAAGGACCATATCCTACCATTACCACTTTCTCACCATCCTGAATTACGGGCTGCTATGTGAGCAAGAGCCCGTGCTGACACAAGGTCAGCTTAATCAAAAACAACAACAACAAACACCATCTCTTCACTTCTACTGATAACCAGCCAAGAAAATGACCTACGAAAAGGTTGAAACGTCGCGAGAAGCCTCTTATGGAATGATACCTCTTATGGAATGATACCAACACCGACGACGACCCATGCTTGATCTAAACCAGAGGAACGCCTTCCCATATACCAGTATTCTGATAACACCAGCTTACTGATAATACCAGTCTTTGATTAATAAAGCCTGTTCTGGATAAAAATACCACTTTCAGCATTATCCCCAATATGAATATTGGACAATTATTGCGAAGTATCGCTGAGCCAGAAAAGCAAGTAATAAGAAAATAGAAAAGATAATATATTAAGATTGGATTTCGCTGAAATTCTTGCCATTTTATTCTACAGTAATTATTATTATTATCATTATTATTATTTTTTTTTTTTTTACTCTATCACAGTCCTCCAATTCGACTGGGTGGTATTTATAGTGGGGGGTTCCGGGTTGCATCCTGCCTCCTTAGGATCCATCACTTTTCTTACTATGTGTGCCGTTTCTAGGATCACACTCTTCTGCATGAGTCCTGGAGCTACTTCAGCCTCTAGTTTTTCTAGATTCCTTTTCAGGTATCTTGGGATCGTGCCTAGTGCTCCTATGATTATGGGTACGATTTCCACTGGCATATCCCATATCCTTCTTATTCTATTTTCAGATCTTGATACTTATCCCTTTTTTCCCTCTCTTTCTCTTCAACTCTGGTGTCCCATGGTATTGCGACATATTATTATTATTATTATTATTATTATTATTATTATTATTATTATTATTATTATATTAATATTCAGAAGATGAAGACCCCTATTCATATGGAACAAGACCATCAAAGAGGCCAATGACTTGAAATTCACGAGGCTTGCAAAGAATATTAAGGTGTTCATTAGGAAGAAGCAAAAGAAGATAATGGGAGATACAGAAAGAGGATATCACTTATTAGAAAAAACAGATAAATTAACCAATAAAAAACAAATAAAAATGTAATGAAACATCAAAGCACAAGGACAGTTGTATAAGGGTAAGTAATATTATTGCATCTAGTTTGAAACATCTGAAGAAGATCCAGGAGGAGAAATAAAGGATAAATTATATACAAGTATTCACAGCTGTAAGTCCTGTGACGTGGATATAAAACCTAATTCAGACTTTTAATTTAAAAGAGACTAGGATGTAATGGCCTTTTAAAATGAATTCGCGGAATATATACGGAGATAATCACCCTGAAAAAGGCCACCCTCTCTCTCTCTCTCTCTCTCTCTCGATGTAAAATTTTGCAACTTCAATGATCCGGATATGGTGGAAATGCTTGCTGCTGAATTTCACAAAGAGAGAGAGAGAGAGCGAGCGAGCAGGCACGATATCGACTAATCTTCCTTTTAGCTATTCTTTTACGAAGTGAATATTGGTCCGTTTAGGGTTTGTCCCGAAGGGGAACGGTTGTTCTTTTCGAATCAAAGGAGAAAGAATAATAAGAAAAACCAGCGTAAAATGTGAACACGTCAAAAAAGTTAAAATTGAACGAAGGCAGAGTCGAGTCACTTTTCCCTACAACAATTTGCAATGTGAAGTCATTTCCGGAAACTCCTGAATAAAATCTTCAGTCCCTCAACTCTTTTCTTGCCATGAGCTCTTTCTTTGCTTTCGGTTTTAGAAAGAGCTCACAGGGAAAGCGAGTGGCTTTTTCGTTAATGGATAAATAACAACGTTTTAATTTGAAAGCAGAACTCGAGAGTGAAACCTCCTACCTAGAGAGACCTGTTAGCTGAGGAGTCTTGTGGGGTGGGAGAGGGTAGGAAATATTCCAGGCAGATTTATCCCTACGCAAGGACAACAAACGTATGAATTAATTTTATCTAACAAAACAATTTACCAAAAGACATTTGAACTGCTTTTTCCATTTTGATTTACTTTCCATAAGCATATACTGCTTTTAAGGACCAAAAAGGATCAATAGATATGAAAAGAAAGTGCAATATCTGCCTTTGCTGTTTTAGCCTGACGTGAATTTACACACAATACAGAATAACATTTAATCAAGATTACTTTCACAAGAACTAAAAAATACACGATTAATTAAGGCTAAATAAGTTGAAAATGGAGAAAGTTCCGTTCTTGTATACGTTAATTCAGTCCATTGATATGAAAAGACAGAAACTTGTGCAAGGGGAAAAAAGCTAATTACATTTCATGTATAACAAATGACCCTCTATCAGTTACACAGAGTCCTTCTAATTACTTCCCTAATCCTTGATGTCTTGTGTGAATCCCTTCAATGTCAAGTAATTCATATCTTTACTAATTTTCAGCTATGTCATGTTATGTTATTCCCCAGGGCAATAAATACCATTAAGCTCTCTCACACACGAGAAAGCCTTAAACCTTAGCCATATCTTTTGAGCTTAATGCAAATGACTTTGTTTCCACAAAATGTTTCATTTCTCTGAAACTGGCAGGTACTGGATGTCACCTCCGTAGGGTGAATTCAAAGCCTACTCATGTCAGGTATTCTATATCATGTTATTTGCAGGAGAGAGAGAGAGAGAGAGAGAGAGAGAGAGACGCCTTTAGTCACTCGCTATTCCGTAATCCAAGAACTAAGCATTCGTCTAAAACGATTTCACCTAAATTAAATAAACACATGTAATTAAGACTAAAATACTCAAAAAGAAAGACAGTTCTCTAATTACAGCACAAACGACCTGAATTTCTCCCTAATGCCTCTGTAAAGAAACTAAATATCCAACTATAATTCACAGTAACAGTCCATTAAGCCCTTCCTTGAACGACCCATCATGAGAGAACTTCCAGGAATGAAATAAAGCTTCCAGAATTCCAGGAGCAACGGCCTCTGCTCCGAAGGAAAACAGGAAAGCAAAAACGTTCCTCGAAGAAGGTCATTTCGAGGAAGAAAGGCAGAACGTTCATTAAACGTTCTCAGCTGAGGGAGAGACACGAAAATTGAAATCTGCCTGAGAACGAAAAAAAACCTCTCGTATTTTCTTTATGAACGTTGCCTTATCACATGAACGTTCATTGGCATCATCTTTGTTTATTTCTGGAGTCCTTCTTCCCTTCTCTCAGGCGGTTAGTTGGGTGGTTAGGAATGAACTACAGAATAGATAGATAGTGAATTAAAATTTGTTTAAAAACAGAGAAAAGTGAAAAAGGACGAAAATAAAATAAAGAGGGGAAATGGAGTGCTTAATAATATTTTTATGTTTAAAGATATAATCAAAATTTGGGACTTTATCAACATATCTATGGTGCACGACTATACATTGACTGAAAATCCACAACAAACCTTTGTCAGTAAAGGATAATTTTAACTTGTATTGTTATAAAATACAGTTTGACTCACAAATATAACTCGAAATTTTCACTGGCTTTTTACAGAACTTGTCTTGGGCCCCTTTCTCATATAACCATTGTGGTTCATAAATTTAGAGATGAATCTGTTATAAATTCAAAGAGTACTCAGTTACAGCTAAAAATAGATATATAATGTATTGTATCGGTTCAGTCTTTAATATAACCCATTGCTGTGGTTTATAAATTCAAAGAGGACTCGGTTATAATTACGAAATATATAAAGTCTATATGATATAGGCTCATTCTTCAATATAACCCGTTATTGTGGTTTATAGATTCAAAGACGAATCAGTTATAGCTACAAAATAGAAAAATATTTTCTACCCATTTGTAAAAGCAGGAGAATGTGAAAAAGGTGAAAAAATGAAAATAAGAATAAATTTGGGAAAAGCGAAAATTAACTATTGTCCATTTACACAAGAGGCGAAGAATCCAATTTGCAACGGAAAGTAAACAGCAACAAATCCCTTTGAAGAGACGAAGAAAAAAGTCAATCCCTTGCGGACTTCACAAAATATGTCCCTCCAACACAAAAACAACTCTGCCACAAATAAACAAATAAAAACAAATGAAAAAAGACCATATTGTTTGAACAAGGAAAAAAGCAGTTACATTCTCTCTCTCTCTCTCTCTCTCATCACTTTTTTCTCTTATATTTTATTATTCCTATCACATAAATGCACTAATGAGAGTGTCAGCATGCAACCCCCTTTTTTATATCTTATATTTTCTTGTTCCTTACTTATTCTATCTAATTTGCCCTTTTCCAATTCATTTCATGTTCTTCTCTTCATATCTAATAAATATGTTCTTATTTATCCAGAGTGAGTCTGGCAAACCAGGTGATTTAAGCTAAAATAGCGAGCTTGTCACAAGGGGTCGTTGACGACATCAAAAAAGATTCCGACACAGAACGTGCATAGTAATCTTTTCGAACGTTAATTAAAAACCTCGTTTAAGCTTAAGAGGAAATAGCGTGTTAGTTTTCTAGAGTTATTCATTAATAAACGATGGATTACAGGTATACTTTTTGCTCATCTTGTAAATGAAGGGAAGGAGATTTTTATGATTAAATGAGAAATGGAGTTTTCTACTCTGAAGGAATTTTAAACATGATTATAAACAGAGGACGCGTGATAATGTGATGAAAGTGAAAACTGACAAAGATGAAATTTTTTTCGATTCAGAATCCCAGATAGGTATCTATTTTTGCCACCAGTGAGTGATGAGGGCGAAGATGTGTCAAAAGAAGTAAATGGAACAGTAATGGAAAGATAATTTTCTCAAGATCCACAGCTAATTCAATATAGTAAAATTCAATAAAGAAACACGTAAAAATCTAATACAGTATCTTAATATGACATTATAATAACAACAATTATAATAATGGTAATAATAATGAAAATAATTAACACTATCAATAATAGAAAATACACAAAAACTCAACATTTGCAAAGAAAATTACAAAATTAGGGAAACCTAAAGATACTGCGAGAAGTTAAAAATAAAAGTCAATACAGTAAAAATAAAGATTGGCAATAAAAAAAAAAGAGAAATGAATGACCTAAAAGATAGTTTGCTTTACTAAAACCCAAAAAATATTATTGATGAATCTCAACAAAACCGAGACAACACTGAGTTTCTGAAAATATAAAAAATAAATAATTACAAATCATATATTATGAATATTAAAAATTGATAATTAATCTAATAAATGTTGATAATTATTAAAATCGTATGTCAATGAGACTGCATTTCAACTTGTATTTCTCTCTCTCTCTCTCTCTCTCAGTGAGACACAACCCCAGAACGTGATAAAGAGAGAGAAATAATAGTTTGGATCCCCGGACACGTGTGAGTGACAATGTACGTAAGCTCGTATGTTTATTTGTCATTATGTCCGTTTGACGTAAGTCTTGTACGAGTCCCTCCCGCAACGTCAAACAGCGGAGACGTCTCCGAAGAGAGGAAGAATGAAGGAAGCACCTGAATAACGAAGGAGAAGAAGAAGAAAGGTCCCTTTATGCTTGAGACGAGCCTCCTCTCAGATAAGACAGAGGCACCCAAGAATGATCTCGCGTCATCTTACAGAAATTAAGGAATTTGCATAAAACTTCTGAATAATATGCAATGGGGACTTTATACTTGTTTCTCCCTGGGAAGGGAGAGAGAGAGAGAGAGATTAACGGCCTTATGGTCATTTTCATTCGACACTCTCATAGGGGGGATATAAGGCTCAGTTCTTTTACAATGTCGAATCTGTTTTCATTATTGAATGATAATAATAATACCACCTTCTTACAATTTTATATCTTAACTTGTGCAAATTACACGCTATTTCTTCATTGACAGAATATCAGATATATTCTCCACAAAGCCATAAGTGTCAGCCAACGGAAATTAAAAAAAACATAAATAACATTACCATGATTATAAGGAACGTCAATTAGTGCCGAAATCATCTTTACAAACGAAAGTACTTTTCGATTCAGAATATACCAAGTGTCTAGTATATATACTGACAGTTAGGAAATGAAACGCTGCGGGAGGAAAATGACTTTCAGAATTAATTCGAGTGTAAGTTATATTTCATTTCAAGTTTTCTGATAAAAATAGTGGAAATGACAATAGATACACGTTACACATACCTCTTTTCTATATATATAGGGGTGTGTCAGAGAGAGAGAGAGAGAGAGATTTTTACTTTTTTAACATACTACATAACACTGAATTAATCTATGCTATTCAATTAAATTAAATTACGTTCCTTATTTAACTAATTTTGAGCAATTGTTATTTGTGGCATCAGATTTAAAATCTGCTATTGGTAGTCTAATCCAGCATCACATCCAAGAAGACAAACTCTCTATCAGTCTATAGAAACCATAAGGTTACCATGGCCTAATTAATATCTTACTAATTTTGACAAAACTCCCTTTCAGGGCATCTTCTGTTTCCTTAATAAAAGTCTTATTTCACTCTAGTCTTCATTTCCTTTGCAAGTTTAGTCTTTGGAGACACCTGAGGAGGAGGGCTCAGTAAACATCGCTGTCTTCCGGATTCGATATTCAAATCACTTATCATCCTTTTGATTGATAGCAGAGTAATTTAATAAATGAATCTATAAATAAATTAGAAATATCAGAGATCACAATAAATTATTATCAGTGACAGAACCGAGCAATAGTTAGGCAGAATTGGCCAGAGTTTATACTAAAACAAATGAAGGTGGTTTCCTGAAATGTTAATAAAAATATAAACATTTATTTTATTTAAAAACTACACACAGAGGAGAAGTTATAATGATCAAAGTTTTGTTAACTATGAACTATTAATTTTTCCGGAATTTCATCATTCGCTGAACAGCGATAATAATTATTGGAGTAATACTTTTTCTGTGTGAATTTGGACACTTAGATTATTCGCGTTCAGTGTCTGGTATCCCAACGCTTTCTCTCAATGAGCCAGTCTAGGAGCAAGAGTCCGTGCTGACATATACGTAGATAGCCCACAGTGAACCAAAAACACGTTCTTCTATATTTGTCCCAAATTATATTCAGTTGGAATTAAACTAAGCTCCTAGAAAAGAAAACCCAGATAGCTTGTGGTCTACGTTAACAACTCCTAATGTGAATTTGACTTTGGTATTTTATTACTGGTGGTCTTAAACATTTGAAGAGAAAGTATTTTGATTGTTTATATGAATATGTATTTCATCATCTTACAATCTGGAAGACTGACATGTAATAAGAATGGAATGGAATATAGGATTCAGGCCAAATGCCAAGCACTGGGACGTATGAGGTCATTCAGCGATGAAACTGAAATTAGGGGTAGAAAGGTGTGAGAGGCGTAACAGGAGGAAAACAACACAGTTGCGCAATGGAACAAGAATTAGGAGAAGGTGGACAGCAAAATGGAAGAAAGAGAAAATGAATGGAGGTACAGTAAAAAGAATGGAAGGGGTTGCAACTATGGACCGAAGTGACGCTGCGAAGAGACTTCATTAATACCCACAGTGCATCGCGTGAGGTGCACTGACGGCACTAACTCCCCCTACGGGAGCCTTATAATGGGTTTCAAGACGATCTGACCAAACAAGAGGAAGAACTGATGGTAATAAAGTGTTCATCTTCATGTTGTCCATTCATCACTGTACAGCAAAATATCATTCTCCTGGTAAGAGTCATCTCCGTCAGGCTTATGCCATCAGTGCACCTCACGTGGCGAACTGTAGGCATTACTAAAGGGTGTTTGCAGTGCCCCTATGACCCATAGACGCACCTTATTACTTTTTTATCTATTTACTCTACCTCCGTTTCCTCTTCCTTTCCTCCATCTTGCTGTCCAACATCTCCAACTCATGTTTT
Organism: Macrobrachium nipponense; assembly: GCF_015104395.2. Classification (NCBI taxonomy): domain Eukaryota; kingdom Metazoa; phylum Arthropoda; class Malacostraca; order Decapoda; family Palaemonidae; genus Macrobrachium; species Macrobrachium nipponense. The sequence goes on from NC_061095.1 coordinate 71,369,237, forward strand.
CACTGTCTTCTGCTATGAAGGGTTGAAAGTGCCCCAGTGCTGGGCACCGAAGCCTGATCTGAATACATCAGATTCTGGCGAGATCCATCTCTCGCTGGTGCCAAGTTCAGCGGAATCCTTAATGACTGAATTCTACTGACTATTATTAACACTCCCACCTATCAGACGAAAGGGGAGACTCAAAAGAAATTCTCTCTCGAAAAAAAAAGAAAAATAAAAAAAAAAAAAGAAAAGAAGAACTACATTTGCAACCCAACACACGCAAGACTAACAGCATCATGACTGGCCGCGGCAAGGGAGGCAAGGGTCTCGGAAAGAGGCACAGGAAAGTGCTTCGTGACAATATCCAGGGTATCACCAAGCCTGCCATCCGTCGTCTAGCCCGACGAGGAGGTGTCAAGCGTATCTCCGGTCTCATCTACGAAGAAACCCGTGGCGTGCTCAAGGTATTCCTCGAGAATGTCATCAGGGATGCCGTCACCTACACTGAGCACGCCAAGAGGAAGACCGTCACCGCCATGGATGTTGTCTATGCCCTGAAACGCCAAGGCCGTACCCTGTACGGTTTCGGTGGTTAGATCGCCTCGCCCATCATGTCAACGCATCTTGAGATGATACTCTTCTTCTTCAAGATGACGTTGTAATGCTGGACAACAAAAATCATTAAGGGACATCAAAGAAAAACGGGCCATCGGAAATGCACCCTAAGTCCCAAGGGTGTAATTTTCGTTTAGTGTCAAATTTTTGTACAGGGAGTATGCGAATTGTATCTCTCTCTCTCTCTCTCTCTCTCTCTCTCTCTCTGTAATGAGAAACGGGAATGAGAACATTGGGAGATGGTGTCTCCAAACTGTTTTCTGTGCATTTGTTTATCACTTGTCAAATTTGTTTATTCATAGCTTTATTTATCCGCTACCTTTCCTTCCCCCGCTTTATGTTATAGATTTAAGGTCTAATGACAAATTCCATGAGCCTGTCACTGCAAATCAGCTGTTATGAAATCATGAAATCCTGAATTCTTAATTTTGTAAAGAGTAAATAATTACCTTTAACGGATCTTATTTGTATTCCATTTTCTACACATTTATAAATCAAATATCTGACGTCGTCTTTTCTTTTGATTTTCAGCATAAACTATTAACTAAATTGCACAGATTTATAACGATAAAGAGTTACTTTCTTGCGATGGAAACTAATGAAATGTTTATGCAGTGATTCTGGAAAATAATAAAATGTTGCCACAATGAATAACAAGAATAATTTATAATAAAAAGCAAAAACTTCGGCGAATTACTTCAGACTTTTTTGCCGGAAGCTTAAACTGACTCTCTAATTTAAACTGACTTTAATTAAGCTAATAAAGTTTCCTGGTTCTATGATATTGAACAAAGCACACGAAGCGCCTCTACTCATTTGTCTGTCATTAAGTAATCGTCACCTGATACTTTTTCTCTCATCATTTCTAAGCACCGAAAGAATCCGGCTTCGATCCTGGACAACTCGGGAATGATTTGGGCGCCTTCAATCAAGTCCTTTGTGCTTCTCTTGATGTGAACGATGGCTAAATATGTGGTAATGGATGGATTGGTCGTTATAGTACTGGGTTGCAGGTACATTAAAGGAGAGAGAGAGAGGTGGTAACGTGCAGTTCGTAAGAGATAGGTCAAATATTATTAACATTTTCTGACTTGCATAATAATATTGCAATGTGGGCTTACCTCACAGGCATTTTATTATTTTTAAGTGTTACTATACGTATATCTCCAATAAATAAATCCTTAAGCATAACATTACATGAAAACAAACGCCATTTAAAGCATAAAGAACCGTCAACGAGAAATGGGATAATCAACATAATCGCCTGGTAATATCATGCAAAATGGCTGGGTCTTTACTGTTTTTAATCTCATGCCATAAATCGCAGGAAGTTGCGTCATAGATCTCTGCTGGAGTCTCCGGTGAGGCTGTTCATGCTGCAGGCAACGCCATCTAGGAAAGGAAATTGAAAGCAGTTTGGTTTCTGGGCTTCATTAAGAGACTAATTGGAAATGGATGGCTTAGGGAGACATCAGAAGTGAGCCCATATTAAAAGATGGTTAAAACTTATGAAGAAATATATATATATATATATATATATATATTATATATATATATATATATATTATATATATGTATATATATAGTATATATGTATATATGTGTATATATATTATACATATATATATATATCTATATATATATATATATATATATATATATATATATATATATATATATATAGTAAATAATTCGCGATTTATTTTCTCTCTCTCATTCATTAGAAGTACGGTCTTAGTTTTCACGGACACCCACGTAAGGAATGACTCAACAGAAATTAGGTGTGACAATAATAAATGAAATAGAGTCAAATTATTCCCACAGCAGTTTACTAAATATGTCTCTTGTTCTACTCAACCTCATCAAAGAATAACCACTTGCAACAATAAATATGCAACTAAATAAAAAAGTAAATATATTAGATTTAAAAAGATTTAAAACACAGTGATGTGTTTTCAGTCTGTAATTCTACCATCTGTCATATTTCTGTCTCAATTCATGAAGAAAAAACATGGAAATCATCAATCATGATTTCAGTTTCCACCTGTGAATAGTATAACTTCATTCAATCAAATCCTTTGCAAGGCAATTCATCAGAACTTTGAGTATCTTTGATAAAAGCAAAACAAAACTAGTACTTTTAAAGTTTCGTCACCATTCTCTTTCGCAATAAATATTCTAGACTCATCAAAATAAAATAAATTATGATACTAATTACTGAAAACCAAAGGTAAATATTGAAAAGGCTCTTCATCCCACTAAAAGGCTACCAATGACTCGGGTACAAATACCCAAGAGCAGAAATGATCAAATGACCTCATCTGCATAATCGAATGCCCTGGAATGAAAGTGAAATAAAGACATATAGGAATTAATACTAGACTATGAATGATCCTTAATTATACAATTCGCATTAATGTAAGAGATTTGACTTCGTGATTATAAAAGAATAGAATAGAATATAGAATTCAATCCAAAGGCCGAGCACTGGGACCTATGAGGTCATTCAGCGCTGAAAAGGAAATTGAGAGTAGAAAGGTTTGAAAGGCATAACAGGAGGAAAACCTTTCGCAGTTGCACTATGAATCAATCGTTAGGAGAGGGTTGAAGAAAGTGAGCTGGAAGAAAGGGAATATGAATGGATGTACGGTAAAATAATTCATAATTATAATACAGTCCAAAATAATGGTTCAAAAACAATAACAGTAAATGAGATACGAAGTTTATCACTGAACAGTTACTCTCATAGGGCGAAATACTGCAGCATTTATCATTAAATTATTTATTATAATGGTAATTTTGCTTATTTACCTACACAAGTATTGATATGGACCAATTAAAATTTCCGAGCGGCAAATTACACACTAATACTTCATACTCCAACCCATATATTTCAGCCAGAGGTTCCCCTGACACAAATGAATAACGTACTCAGCAGCCATTAAATAGTTTGCATATCATTAATGTGATTATGAATGAGATTCCCTTTGATAAGAGTCATTCATCTCGGGAAGTCTAATGATAAGGCGGTTGTCTCTCTCCTTCTGAAGAAGTGGAGTAATTATAGCGGCAATATTTCCTCGTGTCACGTGATTGCCTCCCGATTTCATTCAATAACGATTTCTGAGAAAGTTCTGTTGCAGATGGATGTTCATTGCTTTACAAATTACAAATTTTTTTAGGCGTCCCTGTTCTCAGACAAGATATTTTTAACAGCCCATTTTTAGACAAAGAACTTTTACGGTCGAATTTCTATAGTCTTCGGTCGTTTACCTTTGAAACTAATTCTATTTTCACGTTGGACGAGTGGATTTCGCGCTCGGCTACTAATCCGGTGGACCGAAGTTCGACTCTCAGCTCGGCCAAGGCGGAACCAGAGAAATTTATTTCTGGTGATAGAAAATTATTTCTCGATATAATGTGGTTCGGATCCCACAATAAGCTGTAGGTCCCGTTGCTAGGTAACCAATTGGTTCCCAGTCTCATAAAAATATCTAATCCTTCGGGCCAGGCCTAGGAGAGCTGTTAATCAGCTCTGTGGTCTGGTAAAACTAAGATATACTTAACTTATTTTTCCTCCTCCCAAGAACTTTAATTAATGGCAGCGTCTAACTGGCTGTTGTTTCAAGATGAGGTCGTCTTATTATATAAGCACTTAGAGAACAAATGCTTCCCTTTTGGACCAGTTATTTACAAACTTCTCTCGCTTTCAGATCAACATTTTTCTAATGTAAACAACTATTCATACAGACCCTCAACAATATTTGTATGCTAAATTTCCGTATTTGCTAGATGATTCATTTAGAACAAAGTTTTCTCAATTTATACAAAGCAATTCTGGAGCCATGAAGGTCCATTTCATTCCCATCAGACCACTTACTAGAGGGTCATTATTTAATAACAAAGGCGCCACCGTCTGGGCTCTCGTATGACCTCCGGTTATGTTTACAAATACAGACAACTTTTCCTCACGTCATTTAAAACCTATACTGGATCCAGCACCAGGTTTCTGAAGGTCCTTATCGATTCCCACCGTGGAGGAAGTTATCGCACAGACAGTACAATCTCAGACCCAAGAGGTGGAATAATAGAATTTCCAATACAAGAAACCACTCCAAAGTGCACTACAAGACCTCTGTTGGAAAGAGACATTTCCAGTTTTTGGGACGAACCTCCAACAACCGTCAACTGGCAATTCTGGAACCGGTGAGGAGAAAACGAGCTCTTGATGGTCAGTTACTTTTCTTACTTCTCAGTCTATGGTTGTTTTTATCTGTCCTTCATTTCCTTTTGAATAAGTTAGTTCAGCTTTTACTTACTTTTCGTTTTTTTTATTTAGATTTTTGTTAATTTTACCAATTTAATGAATTTAACTAATTTTACTAATTTGCATTGACGTAAATGATCGTTTTTTAATGGACTGAATTTTCATTGATGGAGCTTTTGCTTATTAAGTTTGTAATTTAAGTGCAATTTATGTTATTCTATTTCTTACGCCCCTCGAAATTGTGATGAAGACACTACGAAGAGTCGGGAGTACGTCATGGCTCTTGGCAAAACGTCTTTGTGTCTTCCTGTTCCTCACACACACACACACACACCACATAGAGAGAGAGAGAGAGAGAGAGAGAGAGAGAGAGAGAGAGACCTCCAGCCCTTGGATTCGAAGTCCCATCGTACTGACCAGAGCTTCAGAATCTGTTGAGAAGTTCCGATGGAGTCATAACATCTCCCGAAGTAAAGGAAGAACGTCAATACGGCCCTTCATTCCCTCCGAAGTCTCCTCTCAAGGAGAAGAACATTTCTCAGGCGGGAAGGAGAAGGAGGATTCCCTCCCTCAGGGTCTCGGTGTCTTTGGCGTGAGAAGGATGAACTAACATCCCCGTAGGACCTCGTAGGTCCTAGTGCTTGGCCTTTGGCCTAAATTCTATATTCAATTCAATTCAATTCAGTGAACTAACAAATTGAATAGAATGGAATACAATATCGAACTTAGGCAAAAGACCAAGCGCTGGGCCCTATGACGAGGTCATTCAGCGTTGAAGAGGAAATTGGCAGTAAGGAGGTTTGAAAGGTGAAGTACCTACCGGGAGGAACACCTCGAAGGCGATGAAGAAGCACCGTGAATCCACTGTTGGGGGGGAGGGGGGGGTGGAAGGTTTTCAATAAAGAATTGCTCCTGTAGGATGTTTGAGGGTCTGGTAGTAGGATACTTTTCTCCCTAAAACTCGAGGATTTCCATACTTATCCAGAGATTAAATAAGTGAGTTTTCATTTTAGTAACTTCTGTAACTTTTATTTTGCTATCTAAAACGTCATTTGTATCCATACTCTGTATACTTGCTGTGTTTCATGCTGAATCAAGAGAGAGAACCGGTGATTTGATCAACATAATTTTCAAACAACTAAATGTTCTAAACATTCTTCTATGTTAACAGGTTATGTTTCTCTTCTATAACAGATGTCTTCCACTTTTGCTTTAAATGGCAAAGTTGACCAGCTTTATCTTCTAAGCAGTGTAGCGAGTAACCTTTCCAATATAGTTAGAACGAATGATATTTCGGGGGAGATGTTCTACGGCATGAATTATTCCTGTAGCATCTCTTCCTCCCTCACGGGGCTCGACCTTTTGGAGTTACCTACGTCAGCCATATCGATCTTTCTTCAGTTTTTCTTTCTTATATGTCTTCCTGTCTGTTGAATTTGTTCGTGAAGTGTTTGTTTCTCATTTACTCTTTTTCACGATGCTGCGACTACCACTTCAACTAATGATGATAATGGTAACGAGACATTTTTCTCGTCGCCTGAATGAAGTTTTGATGTATTACACAAAGGAAGGCAAAAAAAAAAAAAAAAAAAAAAAATCCTTAACAGATCTTCATTAAACTGATTTTTATCAAAGCATCTTGAACTCACATCATCCGCAGTCAGTTATCCTTTTTCGATTTGTTACATAGAGTCAAGTATTACTAATTGAGGTCATTCTTTTTAACTAAAGATTTATTTTGCGTTCATAACACATAGGAATGCGAAGCTATTTATAAAAGATCCAATAACAATGCCTCTTCTGGCTGGAATACAATAAGGACATGTGTTTGTTGGTCATTTTCGGCCTCTCTCTCTCTCTCTCTCTCTCTCTCTCTCTCTCTCTCTCTCTCTCTGTATAGATATTATATATTATATATATATATATATATATATATATATAGTATATATATATATATATATATATCTATTACATACATACATTTTTTACAAACATCATACATACAAACACACACACACACACACACACACACACACACACATATATATAATATATATCTATATATATATATATAGTATATATATATTATAATATCTATATATATTATATATATTAAGTATATATATATATATATATATATATAATACATATATATATATATATATATATATATATATAATAATACAGAGAGAGAGAGAGAGAGAGAGAGAGAGGCTTCGGTGCTTCGGTGATTTAGAGTGATGGTAAATATACATATCTAGCCATAAGCATTGTAATTCCCTACCTATATCATTGATTCATGGGATGTTATTTATGCTATGTTCTTTGACTTCCCATCATGGTTATCAAACATTCTCTCTCTCTTTCTCTCTCTCTCAGTATATATTTTGAGCGATGGATAGAGTAATTCCTACCCCTGACAGAGTTCTTCCTTTGACAGTTTGTCAAAAACATTCTCTCTCTCTCTCTCTCTCTCTCTCTCGGTCTGGTATCAAGTGTAAAGGGGCTTAAAGAGTTCAGCTCGCAACTACATAGACCAGCGTTCGATCCCCAAACAGGGCGAGATGGGAACGGCAGGAGAGAAACTCCTAAAAATTGCAGTCAGAAAAGGTCAGAGGTCGACACGAGAGGAAAATGAATTAATTAGGAGGCAGAATGCCCCCGAGTCAGTTATGTGAAAATTAACCCCATAAAATGTAGAAGTTTAAAAATTAAAATTAGAATAATTTAACATATTTGATGAACATATACCAAATACTTCAATAAGAAAACAATTCTGACCTTTTTTTGAGTTTTAGAAAAATCATCAGCAAAATGGCTAAGGTTTCTGATAAATTCGAACTTTTCTATGAAAGGCGAAACTGAATCCAATATTTAATCAGTGATTGTGTCTGAGAAACGGATCGTCTACAAGTGGATGATGACTGGTCTCCCTCTTCGGAGAATCTCCACAGTTTTCAGATTCTTCTTCGTTTCAACAGTAGAAATTCAATTTCTTAGTGTAACAGGCGTGAAAGAACTCCATTTTCTCTCTCTTTCTAATTAAGGTTAAAAGGACTGGAATAGCATTCCCGAAAAACATCTGCTCTCCTTTGCAGCCTCCTGATTCCGTTTCATCTCCTCTCCAGAGGACCTGACGCAATTTCACTCTTCTTCTTCTGAAAGTCTCTCATTTAGAAAGTTTTTGGTGGTGTTATTTGTTTACTTTGTGTGTGTGTCTATTATTATTATTATTATTATTATTATTATTATTATTATTATTATTATTATTATTATTATTATTATATTATTATTATTATTATTATTAAAAGACTCCAAAGGAATGACTGGAAAATGGTCCAAGGGTGATTTGAAATAAAATATAATACAAATAAAACAAAATTATAATGAAACAAAACAGTAATAAAGGTCTGAGAATTTAGATCAAAGGTTGTGACAATCTAAAGTACATTTATAACCCACATTAAATATGAACTGAAGTGAGACTCTATTTGCCTTTCATAATCAGATTAACTTTGATACTCATGTCCAACAAACTCTCTCTCTCTCTCTCTCTCTCTCTCTCTCTTACACACATACACACAACACACACACACACACACACGCATATTCAGCTGTCTGTTTTATGAGAAAAACGGACGAGGAAATCGGTTTGAAATGGAATCCTGTCGACTGACCTGACACGAAATTGTCTTAACATCTCAGCAGAGGCCTCGAGGTGACATTCCCGACTCAGTTCCCGAGAGAGAGAGAGAGAGAGAGAGAGAGAGAGAGAGAGAGAGGAGAGACAGACAGACAGACAGAGTTGAAGGCTCCTAGTTCATGAAATCGAGTCTTGACGTCAATGGAACCAAGAAGTGTCATGTTGTCGCTCTTTCTATCAAGGCCCATGTTGTCACACCAAGTTTCATGTTGTCAAACTGTGAATGCAATGTTTCCATGCAAAGAAATCTCATGTCAGACCATTAAGTGTTATATTATTATATTATCAATGCTGATGTTGTTACACCCAGACGCTTCATGTTGTCAGCCCACGATTTGTCAATTTGCCACACTATCGAGGCCGATGTAGTTAGTTACACCAAGGGGTTTTATGTTGTCATACCATATGTTGACATATTTGAAGGCTGGTGTTGTCACACAACAAAGTGATATGTTGTCATACTATCAAGGCCTATGTTGTCACACCAACACGCTTGTGCTGTCAGACGACGAAATGTCATGTTGTCACACTATCAAGGCTGCTGTTGTCACACTAAGATGTTACATGTTGTCAGACCGCAAAATGTCATGTTGTCACACCAAGGAGTTTTATGGTAACAGATCATGAAGTTTCATGTTGTCAAACCATAAAAGTATCATGTTGTCACTATGAAGGCCAATGTTACAACAAGAAGTTCCATGTTGTCAGTCCATTAAGGATAATGTTGTCACACCAACCAGTTTCATGTTGTCAGACCACAAAGTGTGATGTCACACAATCAAGGCCGATGTTGTAACACCAAAAAGTTTCATGTTGTCAGATCACGAAGTGACATGTAGTTAAACTCTCAAGTTCGATGTTGTCACACCTAGAATTTTCATTGCAATTATATTGTTATTTATAATTACGATTTCTGCCATACGTAATGAGAGAGAGAGAGAGAGAGAGAGAGAATATCTGCAGTCGACAGTTGAAGGGAAGAAAGTGAAAGGCTGTATATTATTGTATAATGGTTTGGTTATTCTAAGGAAGAGTTCCTCAATCAGCTGGACAAAATTGAAGGAAACAGAACTCACTTTAGAATCGTCTTTATTATCCTTTCTGTACGAATAAAAAAAAGTCTCACTTACACATATACATAAAGATGCACACACACACACACCAATCAAACTTCAAGGATTATCAAATCAAGAGAAGGAAAAATCCCTTTAGAATACTATTTCCCCTTGATACAATGTACCCTCCAAAACCTCCTCCTGTCGCCAATCACCGCCAGGAAGAGCAGACGCCTTCAAGCATCAGAATCTAATCTCGGTTCGCCCTGTCGACTCAAGCAAGACGAATCTGATTTCCTGAAAAGAGGCTGGACCCTCAAACACCCCAATTCCTTCTCCTCCTGGCTGTCACTTCAAACAAGAGGATCCTACGAGATGTCCTTATGCTCTTTCTCAAATCTGAGACCTTCATTCCTACTTTGGGAAAGGAGAAGAGGCGCTCCTCCGGAGGACATTGGATTGAACGACGACGTCCAGAAAATCCCTACTTTTGGTGAGGAAACGGATTTGCTCTCTGACTCGGTCTAAAAGGAGCAGTGCCTGATGGTTTTCCTAAAAGACGCCTTTTGCGGAGACCCGTTGGCAATTGAGGACTGGTAAATATGCTTTACTATTTTATAGTAGTAGAGAAACGTTGAAATGTTAATCTGGTATTTCTAAGACATATAACATAAAAGGTAAAGTTCGCGACTGATGATCCTATCCAGTGGCCTATCCTGAACCTAATTTAAATAAGAAAAATGATAAAGTGTGTTAGCAGTGTCCCTTCGGGCCCTAACTCTTTAACCTTTTACTTTACCTCCTTCCTTGCTTTCTATCCTCAATCTTGCTGTCCAACTTCTCTGACCATGACTTCTCAATCCAACTGTGGGGTTTCTTCCAAATTCCACTTTTAAATCCTTGCACTAAATGGTCGAAAGTGTCCCAGTGCTTTGCTTGACAGCATAAATTTCATGGTGGGATTTGTGGTGGAATATGAGATCACAAAGAATAGCATTTAAATAAATGTACGTAACCGCCCAAATATTCAATTTTGTCGAATCTTAAAAAAAAAGTATTTACATATAAATGTCGTCCCAGGCTATGGGCTTTGTATATAGTTAGAATTTAGCCCAAACTTTATTAATAGAAATATGTAGAATAAAAAGAAAATGGACTGACAACCAGAGTATCAATGAAGACCTCACTTCCGAGAACCTTCCCTTAGACCCCGTCTTCTTTTTCTTTTTCTTCTCTTGTCTCTCTCTCTCTCTCTCTCTCATTCAGGTGTCTGTTTTATGAGAAAACGGACGAGGAAATCTGTTTGAAATGGAAATCCACCTCGATTGACTTGACACGAAATTGCCTCAACATCTCAGCAGAAGCCTCGAGGTGACACTCCGTTACCTCCAACAACACTCCTGACTCAATTGAGAGAGAGAGAGAGAGAGAGAGAGAGAGAGAGAGAGAGAGAGAGAGAGAGAGAGAGAGAGAGAGTTGAAGACTTCCAGTTCATGAAATGGAGTCTTGACGTCAATGAAACCAAGAGGTGTCATGTTGCCGCTCTATCTAGAAAGGCTTCATGTTTGTCAGACCACGATTGTCAATTTGCCACATTATCGAGGCCGATGTTTTCACATCAAAAGAAGTTTTACGTTGTCACATTTGAAGGCTGGTGTTGTCACACCACGCAGTTTTATGTTATCATACTAGATTTGTCAATTTGCAACTCTATCGACGCCGATGTAGTTACACCAAGGAGTTTTATGTTGTCATACCATATGTTTCACATTTGAAGCTGGTGTTGTCACACCTCGAAGTGATATGTTGTCATACTATCGAGGCCTATGTTGTCACACCAAGACGCTTGTGTTGTCAGACGACGAAATGTCATGTCACACTTTACATGCAATGTTGTCCCGCCAAGGAGTTTCATGGCGTTAGACCACGAAGTTTCATGTTGTCAAACCATGAAAGTGTCATGTTGTCACTATCAAGACCGATGTCACAGAAAGAAGTTCCACGTTCTCAGACCATTAAGTATCGTGTCACACCAAGAAGGATAATGTTGTCCACAACCAACCAGAATTCATGTTGTCATATCACAACCGCTGTCCAAAAAGAAGAATTCCCCGTTTCTCAAAGACATTTAAGTTCGTGTCACACCAAGAAGGATAAGTTGTCAACACCAACCAGATTCAATGTTTTCATAAATCACAGTCATGTTGTCACACTACCAAGCACACAAGTCTGATGTTGCCACACCAAGAAGCTCCATGTTGGCAAAAACAACAAGATGTCATGTTGTCACACAATCAAGGCCGATATAACACCAAAAAGTTGCATGTAGTCACACCAAGAATTGTCATTGCAATTATATTATTATTCATAGTTTACGATTTCTGCCATTCGTAATGAGAGAGAGAGAGAGAGAGAGAGAGAGAGAGAGAGAGAGAGAGAGAGAGAGAGAGAGAGAGGTGAGAAATAGTCCTGCAGTCGACATCTGAAGGCAAGAAAGTGACAAGGTATGTATTGTATATTGGTTTGGTAATTCTAAGGAAGAGTTTCCTCAATTAGCTGGACAAAATTGAAGGATACACAGAACTCACCTCAGAATCGTCTATATTATTCTTCCTGTACGGATAAGAAGAACTCTCACGTACACATATACATAAAGATACACAAACACATCTATCAAACTTCAAGGAACATCAAATCAGCAGACTGAAAAACTCCCTCTAATACTATTTCCCCTGGATACAATGAGCCCTCCAAGACTTCCTCCTGCCTCCAATCAGTCAGGATGAGGAGCAGCCGCCTTCAGCATCAGAATTTAATCTCGTTCACCCTGTCGACTCAAGCAAGACGAATCTGATGTCCTGAAAAGAGGTTGGACCCTCAAACACCCCAATCCCTTGTCCCCTTCCTGGATTTACTTTAGACAAAGAGAATCCTACGAGATGTTTTTATGTTCTTCCTCACTCTCTGACCTCCATTCCTACTCTGGGAAAGGAGAAGAGGCTCTCCTCCTGAGGAAATTGGATTGAGCAACGACGCCCAGAGAATCCCTACCTTTGATGAGGAAATGGGATTTGCTCTCTGATTCGTTTTGAAAGGAGCAGGACCTGATGGTTTTTTTTTCCTAAATGACGCCTTTTGCGGAGACCCTTTTGCAATTGCGGACTGGTAAATGAGCCTTACTGTTTTACAGTAGTATAGAGAAACGTTGAAAGGTTCATCTGTATTTCTAAGACTATAAGCAGAACACCATAAAATCTGTGGTTTGAAATAAAGGTTGGAAGGAAAAATGTAATTAAATTTGATATTTAATTACATAAATAAGTCCTTTAAAATGACCGTAGTTAACCGTACCGAGTTATAAACAACTGGTAGGCGAACAAGGCAATTCCACGTAGATCGCAGGGCGTTGGAAAAACCTTCGTTCTTGCCTTCGCGTCGCTGTCTGTTAAAGAAAATATTCAGGAAGATTAGTATCTAAAAGTCATGTCATTTATGTAGAAGAATATACCCATAGGAATAATAACCCACTTAAAATTCAACCTTACAATTGAGCAACTGAGGTTTACATTAGTATCAGGAAGAAAGAAAAGGGCCTAAAAGGGCGATACACCCCGAAACCAAACACCATCCTGAAATGAACGGTAAACCTAATATAAATTTGCTTGGTCGTAATATGGGAGACAATCCGTCATAAATATAACCACTCGAAACTTAATGTATTAGACGATTCTCTTACCCAAGTGTTAACAACGTGAATTTATGAATAAGCTAGAGTTACTAGTCCGAGAGCTAAATCACCTGAAAGGACAAGAGAATACGATGTATAAAATATATTGACCACAAAAACTATTACGAATCTTCATAAGTTAAAAATGACAGACAGGAAAACTTGAATAGGCAACACAAGGCAATGAGAGTTCGCAATGATAACCTTAAAAATAAGCCCTATATATTCTTGGTACTCACCGATTGTCGAACCATGCACGAAAGGCGTTGCAGATGGATTTTGGCAGAATTTTCTCAAGAGGATGACGTAGACCAGGGATCCCAATAAAAGCCTTTAGCCTAAGACAGGCATGTCGGACGAATCAAAATTGTTAGGAACCTTCCCAGGTGAGTGAGGTCTCTGCTCACTTCTCTGTGTCTCTCTCTCCGAGTCTCTCCGAGTCTGCCTGACGGCCGGGCTGCCTGTCTCCTCGTCGCCGTTTTCGCTCGAGTAAGCATATGGAAGGAGGAGGAGTTAGCAAACTACCCATCTTTAAAGACTGGACGCAGGAAAGACAGTTTGATGGTACCAAGAGTAGGGCAATTGAAATACCAAGTTTCTTAATAATTACTAGTCTTTCCTGTCTCCATGTGAGAATATGAGATGTCTTGTACAGTCCAGGGGCGAAGATGGAATTTTTTTTCAGAAATGAAAAAATTCCATCCTGAAACATATGTACTGGAAAATTGTAAGAAAAAATACATTTAAGAAATGTAAAAATAATTAATTAAATACAGAAAAATACAATACTGATAAAGTAAATTAAAGCATCTGTCTTGTCCTTTCTTGGCTTAATATAGCAGCCTTTCTTTTGGGCCTTAAGGACGAAGTAACAGAATTACAAATATCAGGAGTAGCTGAATTAGTACTTTTTTTCCTGTGTTTTCTAGTACTGGAATAATATATTTACATGCAACCTTGATGTCTGGCCTGTTTTCCCTTCTTAATACAGCATGGGTAACTTCACCCAAATCATTCTTAAAAACTTCTAGAATTATGCCTAGAGGTAATTATTTTCCTTTTGGTATGTTCCTCCTTAATTAATACAACATCGCCAACCTTTAGTAATTTATGAGTAACGGGACGATACCGCCCCTTTCTGTCAACTGCTTGTTGAATCAGAGTACCTAGAAATTCATTATGATAGGTCTCTATTAATGTCTGCCTAATTTCTACACAACTTTAGGTAATTCTGAGAAATAGCTGATTATCAGGGTCAAATTCTGGATCTTCAACTGAAAGAGGTTGAAGATTAGGATAAGGTTTAGAGAAGTCAATTCATAGCCTCGCACGAGCTGTTCCGGCGTAATTGGTTCGGGCACGTGGTCAGTCTCAGCACGAACAGCTTCTTTGAAGGCTATAGGTCGTCGATTAATGAGATGCACAATATTACAGACAAGAAATTCAAAGTCTACAAACGTCAATACAAAATTCTTAATTGCTCCAAACATTAATCTTTTTACCATTTTTACACAGACTTCTACTAATGATCCCAATTGACTGCAGCCTTTGAAATATTGCTGAAAGGAGAGAGGTTTTTACTTATTTTCCTCAAAAAAAAATATAATTGCGTCTGAGGGTCACTAATGAAGGAAGTTATGGTATTAGCTCCTGCCACCCAACTGAGTTCCAAGATCACTAATACAAAGTTGAGGTATCCCGTACTCAAAGCAGTGTATCTGAATGCTCTTAAAAATTCTGCAACATTCAAACTCCTACAATTTTGAGGTTAACTGCCCTAGACCAAGTACAGGTGATACATAGTAACCAAACCTTACGGGTCTCTTTTCCATCCTTCGTATTGAAGGGTCCTAAATAATCCATAATATGTTAGAAAAGGAACCGTCTAGGAGGATCTGCTCTGAAGTCTGTATAAAAAGTTCTGATTTAACCTTACATAACGATTATTAAACCTACGACATGAACACACTGTTTAAGAGCCTTTTTCACAACTGAGAAATGTTTATGGATGTAATAATGCTTTCTGAGCTCCGTTAATACAGAATAACATCCTGAATGTAATAATTTGAGGTGTGCATCCCCAAATAATTAGTTTGGTCAAATGACTGTCTGGGTGCAATAATAAAGGGTAATTTCCACTTAAGCCATAATTCCATTTTTTTGAATTTACTCTTAACTCTCAGAAGACCCTGTGAATCTAAAAATAAATTAAGTTGCGTTATAAATAGGAGGAATGTCTTTTCTGGAATTAAGACCATGCTGTAGGTAAGAATATACCTCCAGGATAATGCTTCCTTTGTTCAGTGTTTAACAAGTAATTTATAGCCTGGGCAAAGTAATTAGCGACTGGTGAGCAAGCAATTTTCGCTTTCAGCTTCCACTTGTGCACCACTAAGAAAATTCTGCGAAAATTCAATACAAGTTTCCTGAAATTGGAATAATTATTAATATCAATCAGATTGTTAGCAACTTCAATAACCGAGCTGTGGAAGGAGTTGCTTGAACCTCAGTGGGCATCTCAAACTGCTGGTATAGTAGTTTGACAATTCTGGAACTTCATTTATACTTAAATCTGGTCCTGAAAAAAAAACAAGAATTTTGCAACTGGTTGTATGACACACATCTGGTGATTATGTCCGCAGGATTGTTTTTTCCTGAAATAAAGCAAAATTTTATAGGCAAGTTTCACACATTCTTTGTATATTATGAAGTCTGTTACGACAAATGGAGAATGTTTATTTAATTTGTCCAATTTCAAAGCAGCAGAGTTCAGCCAATGTAAGGCACACAGAGAATCAGTATATACGTAAATATTATTAACCTGCAAGGGTTTTAAGCAAGCGATCCAGACAAATCTTTGTAAATATCAAGAGCACACTCAACACTTAAAATGTATTGCGTTAAGTTCCAGAGAGGCATGGATTTACTCTTGGAGTTCCTTATTTACAAGTCGGTTTTTGGCCATGTATAAAGCATAAGCGATTGGATTCAATATGCGTGAAATAGAGTACACAACCAAATATGTCCTTACTTGCATCTGAAAAAATATAATATCATAACTGCCATCTCGTGGACCAACACACCTAGCAATTTTTTAAAGGAGGAGCTCTGTTGGTTTGCCTGCAAATATTAATCCATTCTCTCTGCAATTCTTGCGTTAATGGTTGATCCCAATGTAAATTCTTTTGACGCTGTAATTTATGCATGAACAATCTACAGCGGTTAAATAATGGCATATTAAAACCAAACAGGTCAAACTGTGAAGCAATTGTTTGTAAAAGAGACCTTTTAGTATTAGCATTGGGATCAAGAAAAAAATTGGTTTAGAGAAAATTTCGTCGGAACATCGTCCCAGTTTAAACCAAACAACTTGTTACGTAAAGGCGTAGCTGCCTCGGCTTCGCGGTCCACTTCATCCTGTAAAATTGAGTCATTAGTTACAACCTGCTGAACGTCAAATTTATAGGGATTGAATATATTTGAAAGCTGTTTATACGACCACTCTAACTCCTCTGAAGTATTGGCAGTAATAGCCCATTGTCCATATAAATCATGGAATAGATAGATTTCTTTAAATTTGCTATTCGAGAATCCTCTGAAGGTTGTAACACAAGTATGTAATATAATGAAACTCATTAATAAAAAGGGACTACATCTAAGGCCAAAAGGTATCTTACATTCTTAAAAGCCAATAAGGAAAAATCACCTTGACTCACATTTTTTGTACCAAAAAAACAAAATAACAACTTAGACTGATCAGTTTCTGTTAAGGATAACATATTAAAGGCTTTCTTAAGGTCAAATATGAGTAACTTTTGGTCAAATCTAAGCTGTAAAAAGGAAGAGGACAATTTTTGGTTTAACGTAGGCCCTGAATACATGCACTGGTTATGTGACAAAGATATACTATTAGAATAATCCCTAAGGTTGGACAAAAATACAATACCTACATTTGGTACTATCCTTATCCAGTTTAAAGATAGGCATGTGTGGTAAAAAGAATGTTGAGGATTCTCACTTTTAAACACCTCTAAATCATAAATGGGTTCAATTATGCTGCCTTCAATTGCTCCTTAATTATTTGGTCAACGAGCTGCAAACGTTCTGGATGTCGTTTAAGTCTCTTGTGATTAGACCTTAATATCAACTTAGATAGATTTTCATTCTTGAAAGTAAATGAGAAACTTTCCCATTCCACAACAAGGGAACGATAATACGTCCATCAGACTCCTACGACGAAGGTTTTGATGGTAAATTCGACCAACTGGTTGTTTAGTTCAATACTTTCATCATTGTAGAAATTCTGGTCGTAATTTAAGTAATAATTACATTCAGACTCTAAAAGTTGATCAGTGGCCTGTTGCAGTGGTTTCTCCATAAGCATACCTTTTTCAATTTATTACAGAAAATGAACAGTTTACCTCAAAGTTAGAATTAATGTCATCATCGGCAAAAATATCAACTTTAGAGTTCAGCAAAAAGGAACTACTCTGGATATGAATAGCAGAACTACACTCAAATGGGTTTACTAACAGCCGAGGTTTGCACTCTCGTATCAGCTAAATTATCAATATTCTTAATCATTAAATCAATGCTACCAGACAGCAAAATACCTGCATGACACTAGTATACATCGATGAATTTATTCCTCCAAAAATTGTATCTGTACCTGCAATCAATAAGCGAAGTCTGTACCTAAAATGAGCTGAACATTATCAATTTCATGAGAAATTTATGAAGGAATTGATCAGCTAGTTTAACACCTTGTGCCTGAAATTTATCCACTAATCTACCAAGCAGAGGTAATTTCAATGCTACATTAATGTTGGTGGTACAACCAAGCAATAAATTATAAAGGATTTATCTCCGATCGTACAGGAACTTCAACAATTTCAGTAAAATACTCCTTGTTGCCATTAAATAAACCCATTAACTGTTAGCTTTACTTTAGAGTTAATGATTTTAAGATTATTCTCCTCCGCCAATTTCTTAGTGACAAACGTGCTCTGCGAACCACTGTCCTTCAGTCCTCTGTAAACAGTCCCCCCAACTTTAAATGAAAAGGTGGTAAAATGGAATCACCCTGACAAGTAGGAAGGACGGCAACACCGCTGCTTATTTGAGGAGAAGTTTTCCACCTTGGATTTGCCGTTTATTATTATTGTTAGAGTTTCTGCCTTGTGATGACTCCTATCACACAGGTAAGTCATATGCCAGCTGTTACAATTTGAACAGTCTCTCTTGAATTTAAAACGGCACTTACCGGAACATGTTAAACTGGCCGCATTTTACACATCCATTTCTAGATTTTAAAATATGCACTTTATCTGTAGGAGAAAAAAAATTAGGGCACTTATGAATAAAGTGAAATTTATCTATTTCCAACCGCAGAACACAAGGAACATTGAGGCGAAGACTTGTCTTTATCATAGGTTACTGCTTCCGCAGCCATGCTGGTAGCTCTCTCTTTACGAAGAGGGAGTGTTAATGTCTTGACAGGTGAAGCTTTACACTTCAAGCTTTCAACACCTTTCCCGTCACTTTCGTACCTTTCGCAAGCTGCAAAGAAATGTGAAATAATGTCATTTAAGGAAGGATGAGTCTTTCCTGTAATATTAATAAGATGACGCTGAAAGCGACCATTTAAGCCGTGCCAAGCAAAATATCTGACAAATCATTCCGCTCCCTCCAATGTTAAAAGTCTTGACTGCTTCGCATACTGATCGGAGGATGGAAATAAATGTGAAGGGATCATCACCCTCTCTTAGACTTAACTCCGTAATTTTTCCTATTAATTGCATTGTTTTTACAAACCCTCCTTAGAAGCAAGGGCGGAAATCAATAGTTCTTTGGCATCTACATAACGCTGTTTATCAGCTTCCAGAGAACTTAATAAAGTCTTTGCTCGACCGTCTACCTGTTGCTTCAGCAATAAAAGTAAATCTCTGTCTGGATACTGAAATGCATTAGTTGTAGCCTCAAACTCTGCTATAAATTTCAAGAAATTCTTCTCCTTCTTTGCTTGTAAAATTTAGGAAGAGGAGCTGTTGGCTGTTTCAGTAAACTGCGGGCCACGTCGGGAATATTATTAGAATCATTCTTACTCCTTGAAATCTCAAGTAATGGTAGACAATGCTCAATTTTGTCTAGATAATCCTGGCAACTTGTTAATTCTGGCTCTAACTCTGCTTCATCAGATATGTCAGGAAATTTCTTCAAGAGATTTGTGTCATCTAGCTCTGACAACTTGTTTCTATAATTAACAAGAAGACCTTTAATAGCTAACTTTTCTTCATGTGTAAGGGCAGAATAGGTGTCCAGACCTATTGAATTGTTCGGTGACTTTTCTCCGAATGACTTTTCGTTGTCCGATCAGTAACTGTAAGTTAGCCATTATAGCAAAAGTATAACAAATGCAAACCAATAAAATGTTAATTTTCTGGAAAGAAAAATTATATTTATTTCAATAAAATGTTAATATCCTGGAAAGGAAAATATCAATGTCCTACAAATAGAAATAGGAGAGACTATTGGGAGCCCCAGTCGTGGTCAATTCTCTACTGGATCATCTGCACCATCATTAAGCACCTTTCTTCGTGTTGCCCCACGTTGGGCGCCATAAGCAGAACACCATAAAAATCTGTGGTTTGAAATAAAGGTTGGAAGGAAAAATTTAATTAAATATGATATTTATTACATAAATAAGCCTTTAAAATGACGTAGTACCGTAGTTATAAACAACTGGTAGGAGAGGGCGGCAATTCACGTAGATCGTAGAACGTTTCCTTCGTTCTGCTTCGCTCGCTGTCTGTAAAGAAATATTCAGGAAGATTAGTATCTAAAAGTCATGGTCATTTATGTAGAAGAATATACCCATAGGAATAATAACCCACTTAAAATTACCTTACAATTGAGCAACTGAGGTTTACATTAGTATCAGGAAGGAAATAAAAGGGCCGATACACCGAAACCAAACACCATCCTGAAATGAACGGTAAACCTAATATAAATTTGCTCGGTCGTAATATGGGAGACAATCCGTCATAAATATAACCACTCGAAACATTAATGTATTAGACGATTCTCTTACCCAAGTGTTAACAACGTGAATTTATGAATAAGCTAGAGTTACTAGTCCGAGAGCTAAATCACCTGAAAGGACAAGAGAATACGATGTATAAAACATATTGACCACAAAAAACTATTACGAATCTTCACAAGATTAAAAATGACAGACAGGAAAACTTGAATAGGCAACACAAGGCAATGAGAGTTCGCAATGATAACCTTAAAAATAAGCCCTATATATTCTTGGTACTCACCATTGTCGAACCATGCACAAAGGCGTTGCAGATGGATTTTGGCAGAATTTTCTCAAGAGGATGACGTAGACCAGGGATCCCAATAAAAGCCTTTAGCCTAAGACAGGCATGTCGGACGAATCAAAATTGTAGGAACCTTCCCAGGTGAGTGAGGTCTCTGCTCACTTCTCTGTGTCTCTCTCTCCGAGACTCTCTCTGAGTCTGCCTGACGGCCGGGCTGCCTGGCTCCTCGTCGCCGTTTTCGCTCGAGTAAAGCATATGGAAGGAGGAGGAGTTAGCAAACTACCCATCTTTAAAGACTGGACGGCAGGAAAGACAGTTTGATGGTACCAAGAGTAGGGCAATTGAAATACCAAGTTCTTAATAATTACTATCTTTCCTGTCTCCATGTGATAATATGAAATGTCTTGTACAACATAACGATAAAAGCCAAAGTTCGCGACC
>NC_061096.1:0-43133 GCF_015104395.2 Macrobrachium nipponense
AAGTCCGACAGAATTTTAAAAACTTCCGACACACGCAGTGGTCGCCAGGTGGTTAGTACCCATTCCCCCGCTGGGAGGCGGGTATCAGGAACCATTCCCATTTTCTATTCATAATTTTTCTGTCGCCTGGTGCTGAAAACACCTGTTTTCAGTACCTCCGTCTTAGGATTTTGGAAACTTCATTGCCGCTAAGTATCCTAATTGTCTTTTGATTTATTTACTTGGATTTGTGGGATTTGTGGTTAGGCATACGCTATCTTAAATTGATTTGAATTTGATTCATTTTTGCATAAAATATCTGAATCTAGTTAGGCTAGTTTCAGACGGGGTTGTCTGCAAAGATAGGGTGTGGCTACCGAAAGCTTCGGTAGATCCGCACTTGGTATGTACGAGGGGTATGGGTCTTGCTTCTTTGTTGAGCATTTGTCATGTAAGGAGTGTGCCGACTTTTGTCTATTCCGTAAGGAAGACGTATGATTCGTATGTACGCAATTAATCAGTAAACATGTCTAATTCCGTAAGGAAGACGTATGATTCGTATGTACGCAATTAATCAGTAACAAAAGTCAGGGTAGTGAACCTGGACGACGTTCGTAAGCTGCTGGCTGCTGCTGTCACGCTGTGTCTGACTGTCCTCCAGTCCAACCGAGCCAGTAACAGATCGTGCGCTGTCATGCGCTGTAGGTTACATCTCTCTCTCCTGTGGGATTGACTGACTAACCGTATCTCTGTGCTGACGGTTACGTCTCTCCTGCGGGATTGACTGACTAACTGTTTCTCTGTCCTACAATCACGGACTTTAGCCTAAGATTGAGGGGATTTCTTACGTGTATGAATAAACATTGCATTCGTTTTGCCTTACTATGTTCAACAGAGTTATCTCTTAATCCTTTCGGTGCTCGTTACGCGGCACGGTATGGAACTACGAGTCTACCGCAACATTGCACTTTTATTTTGCTCTCCTGCTTAGGCAAAGCGCAGCCTTATTAGGGAAGTAAGCATACTCGGGAGGGAATGGATGAGCTTGCTGGGGACCATTTCCTTCCTGAAGAAGTTTGTTTCCCCAAATAGACTGCAATTCAGACCACAGTTTTTGTTTTTCCTACCGGGAAACTGAAATATTATTCTAGATCTAGGAATGATTCTGAACATCTCTCAGTGCGTCTATCACCTGAGGTGATAGAAAGAAGGTGCCGGACATCTGGATAGGGTTTCAGATGTCCTGGATCTTAATCTGAAAGAAGTAAAAGCGATTCGGTAGTCCCTCCAGTCCTCGAAACGAGTTTTTGGGAACCAGTGGTCCAGATCAACTCTGATTTTCCACAGCTCTCTCATATCTTAAGAAGTATCTTCTCTCTGTCCTTGTTCGAGTTTAGGGCCGAGAAAGAGCCATTATAACACATGGCGTAGAATGTAACGATCCTCTACAGGTTCGTTACAGGATTGCAAAAGTCCGTACGAATCGTCTGATCGACGGCAGCAACTATTCACTTCCGAGTGGAATCTTTCTTTAGAAGTAAGTTGAGAGTTGTGTAGACTTTAGGGACGCCCTTTCATTCTTCTCTTCGATATGTTGAGGACGAAGAGGCTTCTTCTTCTCTGCTCCCTTTTTCTCGATCCGGGATCGGTACCATTAAACGCCATCCTATGATATTGAACGGGGATGGATGTTTAGTCACTTTTTCCCCTTTTTCAATCGCTTAGGAAAATAAGTAATATAGAGGATTTATGACGTCACAGGGAGCGACAATGACGCTGATCGCCCCATGTTGGCCTTCAGGATCCTGGGATTCACAGAGGTCCACATACTTCCTAGTTCACTTTCCAAGGACCTTTTCCGAGAGTAGTCGGTCTACTCTAACTCGAAAGGTACCTATAACCTCTCCGCTCTGAGTCTGACTACGTTCAGACTATCGAGATGTTGACAGGAATAAGATTACCGTCTTCCATTTCTGTCTGAAGAATGGGATAAGCTGGCAGTCACAACTATTAAAGAATATGCAAATATGTTGTTGACGGCCTTTGGGCTCTGAGATTTGCGTCTGTCAAACAACAAAGCCCTTCACGATCTTTGAGTTCTGTGGAATCTCGAAACTCGCTCACCATCTACTTTTTGTCTCACCTGTTTTCTCGGAGTCAGACACTCGTGCGAGATCAGGCGACATATAGTAGCCCTGAGTTTCTTGTTGACGAAGTCGGTTGCGTTTATACACCCCCGATGATCGTGTAACATGAGACCAGGTTGGACTGTCAGGCATTCTTCCTTCGGGACTGAATCGCCTTTTTGCTCCTTGCTCCTTTCTCCTGGCACCAGAAGCTCGAGTCAGGAGTTGAATGATTCGCTGACGACGTTGGGTTGCGTTGATACACCCCCAAGGTTTGCCTAGATTGAATCGCCCAGGCAGTCCAGACACTCATCCTTCAGCGAAGAATAGTGCCTTATGGTCTTCAGGGTACAGCCTTGCTGTCCTTGATTCGTCTGACTAGTCAACTGGTCGGTCACCTGACTTTAGTACAGACGGACTGACTGTGCATGTCCAGATCGAAGCTTTCAATATGGAACTTAGACTAGTCTGAAGTTCTTGATGTCAAAGCATTCGAAACCTCTCCTACCTGTTAACTTCTTGCATGTGATCAGGAAGGCCTTCTTCTAACCACCCTAGATACGACAAAGAGGGTTAGTGAAATTTTAAGCCATCGTCACAAGTTTTGGCTTTAGAGAACACAAGGCGGTGTGCTCTCTAAGCCTTCCGTTGTGGCCTAAGAATGGAAACCCTTCCGTTTTGTCCTTGGGCCAGGAGCTTGGAAGCAAGGATGGTGCACATGTTAGTGGGCAGGAGCCAGAGAGAGTCCTGTGCCCTGTCAGGTCTCTCAAGTTTAATCTACATAAAAAACTCAAGAAAGTCGAAGTCCATTCGGGCAATCTTGCCAGTGTTCCGAAAAAAAGACCAGACTGGCCCTCAATATCGAAGAACACCCTGGCTTTAGTGTTAAGGAGTTCTTTTCAAAAAATGCTCCTTCATTGTGTTTACACAAAGATTTGAAATCTTTTTATCTGAATGCTCACGAGGTGAGGGCGCGGCCTCGGAAGCATTTCAACAGAGCATGGCACTCAGCAACATCCTGAGTACCATGTTTTAGCGAAGCAACTCTGTGTTCACTTCACACTCCCTGCGAGATGTGAAGATGGCATATGAGATCTGCTGCTCGCTAGGGCCATACGTGTCTGCAGACACAATCTTGGGGGCAAGAAGTACCACTCATCCTATCCTGTAGAAAATGGTTAGGAAGAGCTCTTAATTTAGTTGTTGAGTCGCCGACAACGGCGACTTCTTAACTCTTAAAGCCTTAGTTAAAACACCTTAACTTTGGCTAGGTTGGTCAGGTGGTGATATATATATATATATTATATATATATAAATACTATATTATATATATATTTTATTTATATATATTTATTTTTAACTTCTTCTTAGCCCTCATGGTATGGTCAATATGGTCTAGTCACGTCGTGGTCTCGCCCCTGTTGACAGATCATCTGGAGTGCACCAGCTATATAGGTCTCTACCTCGCTGGCAACTCTAGTAGCACAGCAGACTTACGTGGCAGTAACCACGAAGCCAGCTATGCTAACAGGTGGAACCAAGATGTAAATCATCTTGCATGCATTTGTTTTCCCAAAATCCTTCTATTCTGTTCCCTTCCCACCTCCAAAGGTGGGATTCAGCTATATATATATCTGACAGGTAAGTTTCATGAACAAAATGATATTGTTATGATACAATAAAGTTTGTTCATACTTACCTGGCAGATATATATAATCAAGTACCCACCCACCTCCCCTCAGGGGACAGTTGGAAACTTAAAAAATTATGAATAGAAAATGGGAATGGTTCCTGATACCCGCCTCCCAGCGGCGGGAATGGGTACTAACCACCTGGCCGACCACACTGGCGTGTGTCGGAAGTTTTTAAAATTCTGTCGGACTTCAGAAAATACAGCTTTATATATATCTGCCAGGTAAGTATGAACAAACTTTATTGTATCATAGCAATATCATTTTTCTGTCGCCGGTGCTGGAAACACCTGTTTGCAGCACCTCCGTCCAGATTTTGGAAACTTACTAGCTACTTGAGTATCCCTTTTGGTTTTTTCTTTGGTATCTGAATTGGATCGGTGGCTTGGCACACGTTGACTTTGGATTGATTTGAATTTGGTATTGATTTTTCTTGATCAAGATGTCAGGGTCTAGTTCTGCAAGCGCTAGATTTTAGTTCTATGTCCGAATGTAGAGGTAGGCTACTGAAAGCTTCAGTAGACCCACATTCTGTTTGTAAGGTTTGCAGGGGGAATGAATGTACGTTTGAAAGTCGTTGTAAGGAGTGTGAAAGATTAACAGAGTCTGAGTGGAAGGCGTATGAAACCTATCTTAAGAAACTTGAGCGAGATAGGTTAAGGAGGTCTTCCTCCAGGAGTGTTTCAGGTAGGCAAGATTTTAATGATTCTCCTGCTAACCCTCCTTCTGTAGATTATGCTCCTACCCCTGTAGTTTTTGGTTGCCTCCGGCCCCTGAAGCATGTCGGTAGAAGGTATCTTTAATCGCTAATTCTTGAATCGATTTGTAACTTAGAATCAAAAGTGTTAGCTCTGGAGAGCAAAAGTGAAGAGAAGTGCAGTGAAAGTGCCCCTTGTGTAGTGGAGGGTGCGTCAGATCGGCCTCATTCCGCCTCTAGACCTAGACCTCTGCTTGACTCCCAGGTTACGGGAGGAACATGTCGAAAGTCGAAGGAGGGTTACGAGGAACCCCCACCGATCTTGGCGTGCCTTCGGCAGCTTCTGACGAACCTACCCAGACTGCCAAGGAGCGTGCGCGTGCACGTCTTCTCAAGGAGTGCTTTTCTTCTTCTGAAGCTTCCTCCCCGCGCGTGACTCTCAATCCGCATCACTCCGGCTGAAAGGCGGCTCGCGTTCACTCTTCACCTTCCAAGTTGTTTCTCCGGAACTTTGCTCGTCGCCTGAAAAGGACGCTTACACGGTGTCGGACAAGCGAGAGGGACCACGCAGCTTGCGCAACGTCAAAGTTGTTCTCCGGAACTTTTGCTCGTCGCACTGAAGAAGCATAAGGATTTTATCTGGAGGCGGAGTCTTTCCTAGATGTTTCTTTCGAGCGCCGCAGTCGCTCTAAGGTGCGTGAAGTGGCGGTTCCTGGGAGTAGGAAGAAGGCGTCCCCTCGCCACTCGCCTGCTCACATGATCAGCCCCTCCCCAGAAAAGGAGGCTTCACCTACAAGCAAGATTCTCCAGTCTCTTCAGCAGCAACTTCGAGATGTTTTTTCTTCGAGAGAGACTGTTCCACGTTGCCGTAAGAAGGATGACAATCTTCCTGTGAAGAGGTCGAGGCGTTCTCCCTCTCCCTCTCCTCGCCTCTCTCGTCTCTCTCCTCCGTTTGAGTCTCCCTCTTAGCGTTCGTTCTGCTCCCCAGCAAACTTTCTAGAGGAGGCGAGAAATTCGTTTTCTCGCTCTCGTGAAGCGGTTGTTTCCGCTGCTACGAAACTTGTTGATAAGAAGCGCGTTTCTTTAGATGCCAGATCGCGCTTCTGTGAAAGTCAAGCGCGCTTTAGTGGACACCGAGCGTGGATTCGGTGCAGGTAAGCGAGCGCCAGTGGGACGCTCAGCGCGTTTTAGTGGAACGCTCGGGCGCGCGCCAGTGGATGCCAGGTGTACACCTGTTGCTGTCGAGCGCGCTTCAGTCGGCGCCAGTAGATTGGCTTCGGACGCCAAGCGCGCGCCTACAGACGTCAGTTTACCACCTCCGCAAGCGGAAGCGGGAACTCTTCCTGTTCGCCGCTCTTTCTCTTTTGAGAAAGCTCGTGACTCTTCCTTACTTCCTCCGACTTCTCCAGTGTCTGAAGAGGAAATTAGTGACGCTTTCGTCGAAGTGGACGAAGAACAGCAGTTGGCTCCAGTTTCGACGGACTACAAGGTTTTGACTCGTTTGCTACAGTCAGTCTTTGCAGACACTTTCCAACCTGAAGCTCCACGTACTCCTCCCCCTCCTCTCAGTTTTTCGTCATCCAAAGCTACTAAGATCTCGGGCTTTGTGAAAATGAAGAAGTCGTTTCTACGAAGCAAGCTTTTCGAAAAGTCCATGATTGGATGGAAAAGAGGAAAGCTTCAGGCAAGACTTCTTTCGCTTTACCACCTTCAAGACTTTGTGGCAAAGCTGGTATGTGGTATGAGACGGGAGAAAACGTCGGAGTTAAGCTTCCAGCCTCAGCTCAAGGAGACTTTGGTAGTATTGTGGATGCCGCCAGAAGATCTTTTCTGTCTTACTCTAAGGTCTCTTGGATGCATAGTGAGTTAGACTTTCACCTTAAAGGCCTCTTCAGGACACTAGAGGTCTTTAATTTTCTTGACTGGTGCCTAGGAGTTTTGGATGCCAGGTCCAGGAGTTCTGATTCCATCAGTCTGGGGGAGCTGTCCAGTGTATTGTCTTGCATGGACAATGCCGTCAGGGATGGTTCTGAGGAATTGGCTGCTCATTTCAGCACGGGACTGCTTAAGAAGAGAGCACTTTTTTGCAATTTTACTGCAAAGTCGGTCTCGCCAGCGCAAAAAGCGGATCTTCTTTTCGCTCATTTCTCAGAACATCTCTTCCCCCAGTCTATGGTAAAGGACATAGCTGCCAGTCTCCAGGAGAAAGCAACCCAAGACCTTCTGGCACAGTTTTCTAGGAAGCCTACAACTACTTCGTCTTCTGGGTCCTCTGCTTTGAAGAAATCGAAGTCCTTTCGATCTGCTTCTTCCTCGAAGCCAGCCCCTCGAGGAAGAGGCTCTTTCAGAGGCAAGACTCCCGCTCCTTCCAAGAGCAAGAAGGTGAGAGGGAAGTCCTTCAGCCACCGGTAGGAGCCAGACTTCTACATTTCGCGAGAGCATGAGAGAGGTGCCGACGCTTGGTCTCTGGACATCGTCAAGAAGGGGTACAGAATTCCTTTCCTGAAGTTACCCCCGATGTCTTCGACACAAAGATTTGTCTCCTTCGTATCAGGGAGAAAAGAGCAGAAAGTGCTTCCAACGATCTACTAGATCAAATGATCGAGAAGCAGGCGTAGAACAGGTCTTCGACCGAGTTCTCCGGGGTTTTACAACCGTCTGTTCCTAGTGCCGAAGCAGTCAGGGGGGTGGCGCCCCGTTCTGGATGTCAGCAGTCTAAATCGCTTCGTTACCAAGCAGAAGTTCAAGATGGAGACACCTCAATCCGTGCTTGCAGCCTTAAGACCGGGGGATTGGATGGTCTCTTTAGACCTTCAGGACGCATACTTTCACGTCCCCATCCATCCCCGATCAAGAAAATACCTGCGGTTTGTCCTGAAAGGGAAGGTTTTCCAATTCAGGGCACTCTGCTTCGGTCTCAGCACGGCGCCGATGGTGTTCACCGTTCTTATGAAGAACATTGCGAGGTGGCTCCATCTTGCGGAAATAAGGATCTCTCTCTACCTAGACGACTGGCTTATTCGAGCCTCATCGCAAGACCGGTGTCTGAAGGACCTTCACACGACTCTGTCGTTACGCGAGGTCCCTGGGACTTCTGGTGAATCTCGAAAAGTCGCATCTGACTCCTTCTTAATCCTTAGTCTATCTGGGGATTCAGATGGACTCAGTGGCTTTTCGGGCTTTTCCGTCCCAGGGGCGACAACTTCAATGCCTAGACAAAGTGTCAGCCTTTCTAGGGAAGGAAACATGCTCGGTGAGGGAATGGATGAGTCTGCTGGGGACCATTTCCTCACTGGAGAAGTTTGTTTCTCTGGGAAGGTTGCACCTCCGACCACTTCAGTTCTTCCTCTCAAGCAATTGGTCACGCAAACAGGATCGAGAAGAGGTCTTGTTTTTGACGGAAGAAGTGAAAAAGCACCTCAAATGGTGGTTGGATCCAAAGAAGCTTGCGGAAGGACTTTCGCTCAAGCTTCGGAACCCCGACCTAGTGTTGTTCTCCGACGCGTCCTCCATGGGTTGGGGAGCAACACTGGGAGGGAGAGAAGTGTCAGGCACCTGGAGAGGGGAACTTTCAGCGGTTTACCTTGCTCTAAGGTTCTTCCAAGAGGAAGTCTCCAACAAAGTGGTTCAGATAAACTCGGACAACACCACAGCCTTGGCATACCTCAGGAAACAGGGGGGAACTCACTCTCCTTCTCTGTTCGCCATCGCGAAGAATATCCTGATTTGGGCGAAGTCCCGCAAAACGTCACGATTCTGACAAGATTTGTGTCAGGCGTGGAAAACGTGCGAGCGGACCTTCTCAGTCGGCAAGGACAGCTTCTGCCGACGGAATGGACCCTTATTCAGGAAGTATGCCAGGCGCTATGGAAGCTGTGGGGACGTCCTCATGTGGACGTTTTCGCAACTTCCCGAACAAAGAGACTTCCGCTGTATTGCTCCCCAGTTCTGGACCCGGGAGCAGTGGCAGTAGACGCCCTACTGTGGAATTGGTCGGGACTAGACATTTACGCTTTTCCCCCATGCAAAATCCTCGGGGAAGTGATGAGGAAGTTCGCTGCATCAGAAGGGAGCGAGGATGACCCTCATCGCCCCCTTCTGGCCAGCGGTCGACTGGTTCACGGAGTGATGTCCTTCCTGGTAGACTTTCCAAGGACTCTGCCCCTAAGGAAAGATCTACTCAGACAGCCCCACTTCGAGAGGTACCACAAAACCTCCCCGCTCTGAGTCTGACTGCGTTCAGACTATCAAGAAGTTGGCCAGCAGCGAGGGGTTTTTCAAGACCTGTGGCAACGGCATTGCCACCGCAAGGAGGCCCTCCTCAATCGCAGTTTACCAATCAAAGTGGGCTGTCTTTAGAAGTTGGTGCAGAAAGAAGGGCATTTCCTCCACCTCAACCTCTGTGAGCCAGATAGCAGATTTCCTTCTTCACCTTAGGAAAGAAGCGAAACTAGCCGTTCCCACGATTAAAGGCTACAGAAGCGTGCTTTCTGTGGTCTTCAGGCATAGAGGACTCGACTTAGCGAATGATAGAGACATTCATGATCTCATTAGATCATTTGAGACTGTGAAAGTTCTCCAACCGAAAGTACCATCGTGGAACTTAGACGTGGTACTTAAGTTTCTCATGTCGAGTCAATTTGAACCGCTCCATTTAGCCTCGCTTAGGATCTTACTAAGAAGACCATTTTCCTAACCGCTCTGGCGACGGCGAAGAGGGTTAGCGAAATTCAAGTCATAAGCAAGCACATTGGGTTCAAGGATCATAGTGCAGTTTGTTCCTTAAGTTCCTACGTTCTTAGCAAAGAACGAGAACCCTTCCAACCCTTGGCCGAGGACGTTCGAGATCAAAGGGTTGTCGGAGCTAAGTGGGACCTGAAGTTGAGAGAGTCCTGTGTCCTGTCAGGGCTCTCAAGTTTTATTTGCAGAGAACCAGAGCATGCAGAGGCTCTTCGGAGAACTTGTGGTGCTCTGTGAAAAAACCAGATCTTCCGATGTCGAAGAACGCACTGGCGTTCTTCTTAAGAAGTACGGTTAAGGAAGCCCATGAAAAGTGTAGTGAAAGTGACATGGAGCTTCTGAAAGTGAAAGCCCACGAGTTGAGGGCTATTGCTACTTCGGTGGCTTTTCACAAAATATGGCAATCAAAGATATTTTGGGCGCCACTATTGGCGAAGCAATTCGGTGTTCGCTTCACACTACCTGCGGGAGGTGAAAGCAACATACGAAAATTGTTACTCGCTCAGACCATACGTCGCTGCAGACACTGTTTTGGGCAGGAGGTAGCGCTCATCCTATCCTTTAATGGTTAGGGGAGTTTTTAACTTGTGTTATGGTTGTGGGGTGTTGACCGCCTGCGGCGGATCTCCCTTCCATTAGCTTAGTCTAAGTGGGATACTTTTGGTAGGCTACGCCAGGTGGTTTGGTTTTACTTCGTTGCCCTCATTTGTATGGTCAATGGTCTAGTCACGTCGTGGTCTCGCCCCTGTTGACAGATCATCTGGAGTGCACCAGCTTTATAGGTCTCTACCTTGCTGGCAACTCTAGTAGCACAAGCAGACTTACGCGGCAGTAACCACGAAGTCAGCTATGCTAACAGGTAAGGAACCAAGATATCAATTATCTGCATATATATGTTTCCTAAAATCTTCTATTCTGTCTACTCCCACCACCAAAGGTGGGATTCAGCTATATATATATATGACAGGTAAGTTTCATGAACAAAATGATATTGTAATGATACAATTAAGTTTGTTCATACTTACCTGGCAGATATATATAATCAAGTACCCACCCACCTCCCCTCAGGAGACAGTGGAAATAAAAATTATGAATAGAAAATGGGAATGGTTCCTGATACCCGCCTCCCAGCGCGAAATTGGGTACTAACCACCTGACTCCCACTGCGTGTGTCGTAAGTGTTTAAATTTCTGTCGGATTCGGAAAAATACAGCTTTATATATATCTGCCAGGTAAGTATGAACAAACTTAATTGTATCATTACAATATCATTTTGTTGATTTCGTTGTCATGAAATCCAAAGAATGTGGTAGGCTTAGCCTAGTCCTTAAAGTTTGCACTTTTTCAGTATATAGAAAAACAACATAATAATAATAAAAGTTTCTCAAATAAGTAAAACAACATTTGTATTTATTGTCTGTTGTCGGGAAATCCAAAGCTTAGGCTTAACCTAGTGCCAAACCTGCATATTTCTAAAACTAGCCCATACCACATGTAATATTCAGTCCCAAAATTTTAGGCCATAAAATTGGCCTTTAAATCTCAAGCTTACAAGAGTATATACATTAAACAATATTTTAAGGTTTTTGATGAAAAGCACAATAAAAATGCAGTTAACATAGTTTTCAATAGATATCCAAAGCATTCAAAGTAAGGTTTTCTTAGGATTTATGATCATTTTTGACAAATTTTCAGCTTACGACGCATCTAAAAAACGGAACCCCATCGTAAATAGGGGAGTGCCTGTAATGGTATTGAGACTTATTGGACACCCTGTACATCTGTCTGCCAAAAGCATAGGCGAGCAGACAACAGATTAGTGAATTGTTTGACAAAAATTTTTTACTCTTTTTATCTCACTTTTTATTGATTCATAACTACGGTAATCGTTTACTACAGATGTTGATGTTATCCGATTCGGTTGTATGTAGCAAAAATGTTATTTCTCGTTCGGTTGTTTTTTGCTGTACGAGTTCACACTAATTATAACGTTAGTAACTACTTTTATCATTCTCTTTTACTTTTTTTTATTTATTTAACTAGAAGATGGGATAAAGAGATGGAGGTCAAGAAGTTAGTTTGTAATTTGATTTTTCTCGCTGCCTGATTGTATGCTGCTGCTTGCACCCATTGCGAGTGAAATTTAAAAATACTATCAAAATATTGTCATATCGATATTAATTGGTAACCCCATCATAACCTATTGAAATAATCTGCCTTAAAACCATACCTCAATTAGATTCAGACCTCCAGGCACTAACCTGACTTGGTGTTTCTATAAATTATATACAGATAGAGTACACATGGATGCATCCCAACCTAATCTAACCTAACAGGCTCCAGTTCTCTTAACAAGAGGATCTGCATTCTTGTTAGCTAGTTCCATGTAGGAATATTACATAAAAACAAAAACTACTTAGGTTTTTGTAAAATAATGGATTTTGTGTTTAATCCAATAAGAGTTCTTAATTCATTTGAGTAATATGGGAAACTTTTCTAAAATATTATGCTTATGACTAACCAACAATTTGCTTTTGTCAATGATATCAAAATTTGTTTTGCAAATGGGCAAAACTGTAACCGGCTTCAAAACAGATAGAAAGTAATCTTGTTCTATCTTAAAGGCGGTAGGAAAGTAACTGTTGGGTCACGGGATGCCAAGGGCATTCTGGGTACTACATACCCCGTGACTTGGTATAGATGCCATTAGTCCCTGGATCTCACAAGTTTGTTATTAATTCTACCGATTTCCAGCTTGGCGCTACTATTATCCTAATGTTAAGACCTCAGGTTTGTTAGTTATGAAAAATACAAATTGGTTAAAATTTGTCATGTTTAAAACATGTAGTATTTCATCCATAAAGCAAACTTGTAATGACTCCTTTTGCTGTTTTTGCTGTGGAAGCACTTGCTTTGTTGCAATATAGGTTATTTTCTGAAATGGAGCTAAATTACTTGCGTCAACATATGCTTTGCTTCATCCCAGTACCAGTTTACCAAGTATGTTTGTTCCAAGAACCCCTTCTAATTTCTATAGAAGCAGACGACTTCATATTTAGGCTTTGCCTTGAGTCACTGACAGTGTTACAGGTTTTCACTCATTTATATGGGTTTTGTTTGTAACTTTAAACCCCTGGAGTAGTTTTTTCTTCAATAATTTTAGCTCATCAAATTTTACAGGAGGATGGATTCATGGTGGCCGGGATGGAGCTGAAAGTGTGGGTAGAGGGCATCCAGCGCATTGTATGTGGTGTTACTGACACCACCACTTGTCAGGTAAGTTTTGATGTTTCTGTTTGATTTGTAAGCAAATGCTTGATCATATTTTTTAAATAATAGGGCAAGTAATTAGAGAGTGAGAAGAAACAGGCAAGTTAATGAAAAGGTACTGATTTGTAGTGAGTGCTTTTGGCTGAAAAAGGATCTATACCAGAGTGAAGGAAATGTTGTTAAACAAGTCTGGGCTTTGGTTGAAGATTCAAATTTATATGTTCTGGCTAAATCTCATTTCAGTGGGGTAATTGAATATTTTTTTTCTTTTGTATTGTAGAAAAGTTTAACCAAAACATAAAGGTTCCCCCCAGGGGGTGTGGGGGGGGGGAGTT
This sequence comes from Macrobrachium nipponense, assembly GCF_015104395.2. Taxonomy (NCBI): domain Eukaryota; kingdom Metazoa; phylum Arthropoda; class Malacostraca; order Decapoda; family Palaemonidae; genus Macrobrachium; species Macrobrachium nipponense. Next base: position 12,839 of record NC_061096.1, read on the forward strand.
CAGGAAGGGGAAGAAATTGTGCTTTAGTTCTGTGACATTATCAAAGCATCCTTGGATTAAAGAAAAACATTGAGGGATTGGGAGATGCAAGATACAGAGGTATTCAAAAAAGATGAACTAAGGAATGTTAAGTCCATTGCCTGACTACAGCTCGTGGGATGAGATATCATAATCTTTCATTTAAGACAACATAATGAGATCCAAGCACTGAAAAATCTGTTTCTAGACAGCTATGGTAGATTTGTAATAGAATCTCACTCATAACAAACCTTTTAGTCACTCTACAATGTATTTCGTATCTTTGGTAAAGAATAGAACAATAAATGTGCTATCTAGATTTCTAGAAAAGATTTGATAGAAAAGAAAAGTAAGGAGCCTAGTTTGTGAAGTAGGTGATTGGGCCGAACCCTGTTAGCTATTAACCAAATGATTTTTTATAATCAGGATGTTGTCTTTGCGCTGGCCCATGCTACTGGGAAGACTGGTCGTTTCACACTTATTGAAAGATGGCGTAACAATGAGCGTCTTCTTGCCCCACATGAGTATCCATTAAAGGTAAGTTTTTATTTATTTATTTTTTTTTTTATTATGTAATGCTATGCTGACTGATGGTTCATCATCCCTTCTAATCATGTCAATTTTCCAGCCTCTGGATACCACATCTCTTAGGGAACTTTTGCACAGTGTACTGTTATCTTGTCCTCTTTGATTTGTACTTTTCCTGTAGTTACAATTATTGTAAAGATTGTCTCTGTTGTTATTTCTAATTTTTCTCTGTCTTTCCTCCAGCACCTTCTTATTTATTTATTGTGTGCTGAAGCATCTTCATCCTCTATACCTTTCACATGTGTAGATTCCCTTTTTTGTTAGTAGACCATATTATTATTGTCATTCTCCTCTTCCATCTACTGCCAAGCTATGGCTTTCTCTTCCTACTTGTGTTGTTCATAAATTGTAATCAATGTTTGTGCAAGAGGTAGGTCTGTTCAACCTTTGAGCTTAAGTTATGTGTACATATTTTCCTTTGTATTTATTTTTTTCTTTATATGTATAACTGAATCACGAAAGTTAGGAACGTGATAAATCCATAAATAAATATATATGCCACGAAGGAAAAATAAACGAAGGAGGATCTGCGAGATCTTTCGACGTTAAACGTCCCTTACTGAGCAGAAACTGACATAAATGGGGCAAAAGACAATACAAGAAGATTCGTATAACTGACAGATATGGATTATAAAGAGATTAGTACCTAGAATCCGACACACCTGGAAGATGAGAAACCTTCCCAAACAAGCATAAACAATGGGTGCAATTAAAGGTTTAAGACAATCATCTCGGATACAAGGACAAGACAATTAAAGGATTATAGGTGACAGCTATTCAGAACTTGGTAAACAAAACCATATTCACAATATATGTCAGACATACATTATAACAAAGATAACTCTAAGGCAACTGATTTTTATTCAAGTCAGTAATTATATCTTTGGGGTCATTCTTAAACATGTTACAAATACAAGGGTCTAAATGAAAAAGGCCATGACTAACATTGAAATTACAATGAAAAGTAAGTTGTATTAAAGCAGATTCTAAAAGATTTCGTGATAAGACATCTCTTGGCCTTGCAATTACTGAACTACCAACCCAATTTATTCGGTGGTTGTTTTCACTTAAATGAATGAATATTGCATTAGATGTTTGCCCAGTTTTTACAGAATATTTATGCTGGCTTAGCCTTACTTCTAGGCCTTTGCTAGACTGTCCGAGATAAAATGAGGGACAATCCATACATGGAATTTTATATATTATGTTGTTGCTTTCTCTGGGGCCATTTTTTATTAACATTCCTTTTAGTGTGTTATTATAGGAAAAAACAAGGTTGACATTAAGAGCTTTTAACAATGATTTAATGGTTTCAAATCCGTTAAAATAAGGCAAACTGAGAATGTTCATAGAATTTTCTTTCTGCGTGTTACACTATAAAACCTTTTGTGGGCTTTATTATAACAAATATCTAATATATTTGAAGGATAGCATAAATCTTTCCCTATTTTTCTTATGTATTCAATTTCTTGATCCAAATATTGTGGACTGACAATGCGCAATGCTCGTAAAAACATAGAGGAAAAAATTGATATTTTTATGTTAAGATGGTGGCCTGAGAAGAGATGAACAGAAGTTAAGTTGTTGGTCGGTTTCCTATAAATACTGAATTTGCATTGAAATGGTTCTCTATGTATCAAAACATCTATGAAAGGGAGGCAATTGTCTTTTTCTAATTCTAGAGTAAACTTAATCGATGGTACCTGGTTATTTATTTTAAAGAGTAAATCATTTACATCAATACCGACAGGAAGAACAGCTAAGATATCAACAACATAACGATACCACTTTACAGGAATATAAATGATATTAGGTAAGTAGCGTTTTTCAAAGAATTCCATGTACAGGTTTGAGAGTAGTGGTGATAAAGGATTTCCCATTGCCATGCCAAATATTTGTTGATAAAATTCACCATTGAATATAAACTTACAATCATAAATGCACAAACTCGTGAGTGAAATAATGTGACTTATAGGTAGAGGTAATTCATGCTGAGTTAGTTAGTTCATTACTAAGATATATTCTAAAATAGAGTCTATAGGGACTTTAGTAAAAAGAGAACGTACATCAAAACTAACGAATCTATCAGTAGGGCAAAGAGCAATTTTGTTTAATTTATCAACTAAATCTAGAGAATTATATATATGAGAATCGGAGATGGTTCCAAGTAACGGGGACAAGATCTTAGTTTATATGAAATTGAACCAACAGTACTGATAATAGGCCGCATAGGGTTATTTTCTTTGTGCGTTTTGACTAATCCGTACAAGTAAGGTAGCGAAGGAGATTTGACTGACAATTTGCCTAGTAGTTCTGTTTTTCCTTCGTGGCATATATCTTTATTTATTTTCTTTATATGTAGGTTGGAATGAAGCATTTCGTTGCCTTTCCCAATGAATTAACACATGAAAAAAAATATGTTTGAACATTGTGAGTGATGACAACGATGGCAGTAAGTATGTCATTCAGTAATAATTTTTGTAATTGTGCCATAGTTATTGTATGAAAATAATTTTTGGCAAATACTGTTGTTTATACATAAATAACAAATATTCCTAATTTCCAGATATTAATGAAGTGGGGAGAATATTCTAATGATGTACAGTTCATCTTACAACGATCAGCACTTGACCCTAAGACACCAAATGGTCCTGTTGGTCCCCGTCCAGGGGGACCTCAGAGAGTAGATCCTGGAAGACCCACAGCTCCTTCTGGAACTCAGACAATTTCAGAAGGGTCGAGGCCTCCACATTTTACACATAAGGATCTTAAGAAGTCTTTGACTTTCAGCGGAGGTCATGCAGAACTTCGTCGTCACGATACCATACCATCTCCGTCACTAGCAGGACCATCGCCACCTGGACAAGTGACCCAGTCAGGTCCTCGGCACGGAGACACTGGTTATGGCACATCTCACTGGGAAAGTATTAATCGTACAGTAGAAGGGGGTCGAGATCAGCAGTCTTCGCATGGTTGGAGGCCGCCTGCCCCACCTCCATATGAGTTAGTTCGTGGTAATCCTCCTCCACCTCCTCCAGTTGTGTCTAGAGGAGTAGATAATGTCCGAGCCACCACTAGTCATTGGACCACCCCTCGGCCCGGGTCACACTCCACATCATCCCAACCACACTATTCACCTCCTGCTGCTGTCCATCATTCACCAAGCAGAACATCTCCTGCAAATGAGTCTGCCTATGCCACATCAAGAAGAGATCAGCGAAGTGACTGTCAGTCCTTGGCAAGAACAGAGCCTGTATATAGCGATGGTCGACGAGCACCTTATTCTGGATATTCATCTCAAAGTGCTAATATTGGTCATCCTATGGGTCCCCAATTTAACGTACGTGGTCCTCCTAGTCAAGTTAATCCTATGTATAATGGACCACCACCACCAAAACCTCCCCATGTATTACTAGGAAGAGAACTTCCACCATACCGTCATCCTCCACCTCCACCTGTATCTCCCAGAAAATCTTCACCAATGCAGGGTTCAGGTTCTCCAAGGAAAGTTGCAAATGCTCCTTTGTCTCCCACTGTTCCACAAATGTCTCCAACAAAGCAGTTGCCTCCACAGCCATTAACGCATATGTCACATACATCAAGCAAAGGAACCACTTCTCCCCAGTCATCCCCCATACGTCATCCTTCTCCAACTCGTCAGCAATCACCCTCACGTCGACCATCACCTACTCGTAGGCCATCTCCTACGCGCCATTCCTCACCTTCAAGGGGCCCGTATTCTCATGCACGATCAAATAGTCCGGTAAAAAACGTCGCCTTGCGGCTCTCAAATTCTGATGATCTGCGGATTCGAACGAGTCCTGAAAAATTATCTGCCAAAATATCTGCTGAAGAAAGAACTAGACACGAAGATATCAATACCAAAATGGATGATGATTATTGTAGAATAGACAATACACCTCATGTAGATCAAGTAAACAACTCTATAGAAAAAGGCAGCTCCGATAGCTTGTTGAAGAACCATCGTAAGGGCAGCACAGACAAGTTGGCAATGGATCACTGTAGTTTAACTGAAGATATTGTGATAAATAATGATGTAGGTGTCTCAAGAATGAATGAGCGGCCAAACTCATCTGTTGACTCCGTACTTACAAATCATGTGGGAAAATCCCCACATTCTCGCCGTAGCCCAATAAAGGTAAGTATCCTTATTCCATTGTTATGCTTTTTCATTTGTCAGCACTATTCAGTGTTGCAGATACTTTATAAATAACTTTTTATATCTTTCTCCAGATGTTTTCTGTCTGTTGTGAATTAAATTTTAAAACCATACAAATAAACCAGTATTGTACTACTAGGTTGAGTTTTGAAGTTCTTGATAAATTTATAAAATCTTACCATTTTTATCAGGTTTAAAAGTTTGGTGTGTTGTTATAAGGTCAATATCAGTTTCTTAAAATCCATGTGCACTTACCTTGCCTTTTGGATTTCATGGTAGTTTGTAACCTTTCACCCTTACACATTTACATGCATAGTTATTGATGCTAGTACTCGATGATGAGTAGCTCACGGAACCCAATTTCTTTATGTAGAGTGCAGTCAACAAAGTCATACAAATCTCCTATGAATGCCCAAATTTCACACGAGTTGTTCTCAAGGTTTGGAAGTGGAACAGTCAAGGAAACTTTGTCAGGATCTCCATCATTTCCTGTTTATCCAGTTTTCAGGTTTTTACTTGCAGTACTAACTGCAAATTATTAGAATTTCAATTCTATCCATTGTTTATGCCACTCTTGTGAGTTTTAAGTTTTTTGCTTATCGGTTCAGTTAAACTACTTGTTCTGTATTGATAAAGTCTTTGCCCTTGTGCAATTCATAAGTCAAGAAAATGTCAGTGTTTATCTTAAGACTTCCTCATTGGTTATGGAAACCCACTTGTCTAGGGAGTATAAAACCCAGAGTATGTCTTTCATATACATATATGAATTTCCAGTATGTACATAGTATATGCATTCTTAATTGAAATTATACAAGATACCATTGGTTTTTCTTGAATAGGTAAGATCCTTAATAATGCCAACTTCATTCTTTTTCTAGGAGTATGGCACATCAAATGTTGATGGCAGTTGTAGTAGTCACAACCTTAACAATAACACAGCCATTAGCAATAACAAAGTGGAACAAGTGGTTATGGATGGAAGATACAGAGATCTTATCAAACTCATTAATCTCCAAAGAGAAAAGCTGAATGTTCAGCAGGTTGAAATGACTAAGGTAAGTGCGTTTATACGTAGCATCAAAATCATTAATTCTTTCATTGTTGCCTAGTGTTTCTAGTCATTGTGATAATTATTTTTTGCAATAGAGATTCTGATGTCAGAAGGAGATCTCCATTTGCCATATTTTTTGCAATAGAGATTATGTTGTCAGAAGGAAATATCCATTTGCCATCAAAAAATACAGTAGTCAACTCTGCATGGTAGTATTTGAGAGTTAATTGAATACAGTACATCATTTTCTATTTTACTCCTTTTTGTTTAAAGGTAAATACTCCCAAATAAAGTATGCAGACATGTCCAGATTCCAAATCCATGAAGGAGTTAGTTATCCAAATGAACCCTCCTACACTCAATAATTATTTGCTGACACAAACGAAGTTAGTGGTCAGGTGAAAGTACTATATATATTAGTAATAACATGCGCGCACACTCACTCAACTGTCATTCTAGGGGCCTGCCATCCAGTTAAGTATAGAAACATCATCATTAACTAACAAAGATCCAAGATCTAGTAGTATAAGCTACATAATACCCCAGAGCCACTGTAGCGGTTATATAAAAATATCCTATTCTTTCTTCCCTGTCTTATTTAGCTCAATGAAAGGGGAAGTTTTAGTTTTGTGGGTAAAGAAAATGTAGTTATTTTGGGCTTCATCTGACTGCATTATTGATGAAAAAGGAAGGCTAGGGGTTTGTTTCTTATACATAAACTTATTTACTTTGAGCTACTCATAACTGCCTTACTAAATTCATTTGATTGATGCTCTTAATCAGGAGCTGATTGACAATTCAGCTGTCAAATTCCCTACAGATCTATATGATTATGTAAAAAATTTTGCTTTGTTATAGAGCATTACAGTATTAAAATTTTTAAAGCTAGCTTATGCATTATTGTGTTGTATGCACTAGTATTTCATGCATGTAATAATTATTCCCAGTCTATTTACCTGTAATCTTAAATCTTATTATGTACACTGCTTAGACTAGCAGAGGCCTGTTTTAGCTAAGGTATCTGTAGAACACCAGTGTCTGGAACCCTTTCATTCTAGATTTTTCTTAATACAAGACCCTTTACTGTAGCAGATACAAATTAGTATTCATTACAAGAAATATGTTCTTTTTAACTGTAAGTCTGTGTTTTCTCTTCAGTACGAGGCTGAAATTGTCTATCTAGAGGGCCGTTCTAGGGAAGATGAATCTCGGCTTGCCTATGTGACATCTGAAATTGAAAAGCAGGAGAAGTTAGCACAACAGATTGAAGAAGAAGTGAGTAATAATGAAATTAATCTATCCCTCTCACTTGTTGTTCGAGTATGACTTTCCATAGGACAAAATCGATTTTAAAGTTATTAGTTTATTAGTGAATTTATTCTGAAATTTGAAAAGCAAAAACTGTTAAGTATACTGTTGCATAAAGATTTTTCTTCATGTTCTGCTTGTTTTTAGGTTGGACATTTGCAACAGCTTGAGCAGGAGGCTGAAAATGCACATCTGGCAGAAGAAAAGGTCAAGTCAGAAATAAGTGCTTTACAGGCACAGTTGGCTCATTGTGAAAATCAGCTTGCCGCCCACACTGAGACCGTCAGGTCAGCACAGTAAGACTCTGTTACAGTTTTGTATTCCTTCAGTACATTTAATATGCTTCATTTCATACCTGTCCTATTTATCCCAGTCTCATTATTGAATGGATGTGCTTTTACAATTCAGTCGATCCCTTTATCAAAGATTTTATCTTATTCCATCCTGAGGGAAACTATCCAAGTTCAATAAAGCTTGTTTTGTGATTCATGTAGGCATTCCAATCTTTATAAACAAAGTTCATTAGTGAAACATGATTGCTGCTATTCATGTTCCCTGATTTTGCCAGGAAACTTACATAATTTGCAGATGTGCCAAGAGAAATTATGAATGTATTTTGAAAACCAGCCTTGCAAGAATTAATTCAGCTTCATCTTCAGTGAACCCAATTGAGATCCTCCACATGTCGATATAGTACTTCAGCTATTCTTTCCATATTATGTATAATGGGGAAGTGTTAGCCAACCCAAGAGATAATGGTTAGCTAGTTTGTAAGGCCCTAAAGGTAAAGTTATCCTTATTCATAAGGCTTTGTTGTGGAGCTGTTGATTCTGTTTTTCTTTCTTACTTTTTGCTTAGTGTGTGCGGTGATTATGATTGAATGGGCAAGAAATGTGAAGATATGTAAGTAAAAAAAATTGTGGTAAAAGGGGATTGCTCTGGAAAGATGGAGCAGTGTTTTTTTTAAACAGGTTGGCAATGGAGGATAATAGTTTATTGTTTAGTGGGAGGAGGGAGAAGATGAAAATGTAGAAGTACTGTATAGATAGAGTGAAAGAGGTACTGAAATTGAAGAGTAAAGTGATATCCAAGAACTGTAAGGAAGACCTAAGAAGTAGTGTATAGATAAAAAAAGGTACTGGAGTGAAAGGATTGCTAGATGATTATGTAGAAAACTGTTGAATGGCAGTTCATCCTCAACTGAGTAACCTTTACCATCTCGGAAGCCTGTATGTAAAAGAAATGAGGTTTTTCAAGCACTCTTAAGGGTTAAGGAATTTGTGCATTTCCAAATGTCTCATTGTTTTGATTATAAGTTTTGACTTGTTGGATCCTTCTCAAGGGGAACCTTTAAAAAAAAATATTTATGCATTTAAATTAAATATCAAAAACATATTTGACTTCACACTTTTTCATTACTGACAGTTGTTTTCATAAAAACACGAGATATGACATATTTTTTGCTGTTGGGAAGAGTAAACAATATGTGGCACCGCCCTTGTGGCTGCTCAGTGAACTAATGTATTATTCAAAATCGAGCCGGACCACAGAATACCAGTTTTTAAATGTTCAACTACTTTAACTGTACCTTCGTTCATATTCTCTCTTTTACATCTGACTTTCCACCCTTTCTAACAGTTGTTTCATGGTGCAGTGGCAAGGTTTTCCTCCTCTTACTGTCAATTTCTCTTTTAGAGCTGAAGGACCTAATAGGTCCCAGCACTTGGCCTTTTGCATAAATTCTGTATTCCAATTTAGGGTCAAGAATGCCAAAATCCTGAGCAGGAAAAGAACACTGTACGCCTCTGTGTTGTTTAGGCAGAATTTTTAACTGTGCTTACAAGAGAAAGAGTTTTCTGGTGGAACTTCATTATTTTAGTTTTATTTAACTAATATTTCTGCCGTCAGATTTTCAAATCCGTCAGATTTTCAAATGTTGATAGGAATTTGAATGGAAAAAGGTTACAGAAAAGTAAGTATTGGTAATGATGTGAATAAGCATAAAAAAACAAAATTTGTGGTAAGAAGACAAATTTTATTGGAGTTTCGTGTTCTAATACAATACTGCTTAATCAGTTGTTGACCGGTCATTATATATATTAATTCAGAAATATTTATCGTTTTCTCTCTTTATAGATCTAGAAAAGGCGATAATCATATACAATACATTAGTTCTTGGAGTTTTCTCTTCAAAAACCTAAAAAAGACAATAGTCTTATAAATTTTTCAGAGATCTAGGAAATATGGTAATTCAATACATGATTTCTGGAAATCATATATACTTTTTTCTTTTCAGAGATCTAGAAAAGTCAATGAATGACGAAAAACAAAAGGGTCAGGAAGAGGCTCGGGCTCAGGAAGAAGCAATGAAACGTGAGATTGATAAACTACAGGCAGCAATAACAGAGGCTACTGCACAGGCTGAACATGCTCAACTTGCTTCACAGCAGCTAATGCAGGAGGTAACTTATTGATGTTGTTTTGGGGGCGGTTCTCAGTCAGAACGTTCATTTGCTCTTTACTGAAAATTATTTGGAAAAACTCTTAACTACTGTTAAAGTTAGCTTATGTCTTTATGCCAATAGGTGGGAAGATACATGCTAACTTTGACTGTAGGTAAGTATCCAAATAATTAATTTTATCAAAAATTTTCATTTTTAGTACATAAACAGTTATTCGAGGACAGCCGTACACTTCTATGATTATTATTCTATTGAGATCTTGTTGCTTGAGTGATGGGAGTATGGTTTAAAAGCATTTGTTCAGGGTTATGTCTAGAAAATAATGTAAAATTGAGGTAAGTTATTATTCCCATGTGGCAATGAATTTGTTTTGTAAGCTTTATATTGGAACCAATTAGTTTATTACAGTAGCATGCATGAGAGCAGTGTAAAAAAAGCATTTCCTATAATAATAAGAAGCATCATTGTTTACAAAGAATTTTTGTAGCATTCATTTTACTACATGTTTACTTTTCATTTGTTAAGGTTACGCCCTGTTAAAATCTTGACATAGGACTGTGGTCTTGTTAATATATTTTATGATAACCAAAGTCCAAACAATATTTTTCAGTGTTTGTTAATGTCATTTAAAAAAAGGCCTGCCAAAAGGTATACTTTACCCTCAAAAATATTTTTCAGATGACAGATTCTGAGAGACTCATAGCTGAAAAGAAAAAGGAAGTGGAGAAACTCGTCTCAGAAATGAAAGATGCCAACTTAGAATCATTGTCGATTACACCTTCTGAGGAGATCCGCAACCTTCTGGAGGGTAAGACAGGTATGGTGCTTATGTACCTCTATCACCATACCAGTCATGTTGTTGGTTTTTTTCTTTAGCTTTTAACGTCTTGGTATAGTAGTCCTCCCCCCTTTCTGCAGGTCAGATATCTCTGAATTCAATATTCTGGCGATTTACTTCGACCCCCTTTAGAGAGAGAGAGAAACCATTCTGTGTAACACTTATGATAATGTAAAACTTTATTATTTATCAGTTATGCTGTAGCATATGCTGTGTACAAGACATCATGTTACACATGTGGTTGCATAATGTTTTCAATTATCATGGGTTTCCATTTTCTGTATCTGCTGCAGAAAGGTGGACTATTGTATCAAGATTTATGTAGAGTATAAAATACTAGACTGAAATTTATTTCATGCTTGATAACTATTAACTTTCAAGGAACGAGCTTGATGGCAGCAAGAAAATTTACTTAATGAAGAGTAAGTTTTGGTTATGAAAAATGGTTTTTGTATTAAGTGTTCTCTGGTATTTACTGTGTATGATTTTTTAGTTTCCTTCGAGTTCATTTAGTGCACATTAATATGATATTGTTAGTATACAATAAAGTTTTGTACATGAACTTCCCTGCCAGATATATACTTAGCTATAGTCTCCGACGTTCCGACAGAATTTCAAATCTCGCGGCACACGCGACAGGTAGGTCAGGTGGTCTACCTTACCCGCCGCTGGGTGGCGGGCGTATGAACCAATCTATCTCTCCAGCCAGATTTTTTTCTGTCGCTGAAGCGATAACAACTGTTGTCGGTTCATTCCGATATATTCTTCATTTCTCGCTTGCCTGGAGATTGATTTGGACATTTTGGTGACGTATTCGCTCTATGTTGGCTTGGCATACGCTGATTGTGGACCGTTATTGACTTTGCGCTGGATTTTCCTGTAGAATGTCTGATTTTGATTCTGTTTCCAAAACTCCGGTTTTGTTTAGAGTATGTTTGACCGATGGATGTAAGGTGAGGTTACCGAAAGCTGCGGTTGACCCTCACACTTTCTGTGTTAAATGTAGGGGGAATGAATGTTCGTTTAGTAACCCGTGTCAAGAGTGTGAGGTTTTGAACGAAGATGAATATAAGGCTCTTTCTTCTTATATTAGGAAACTTGAAAGGGATAGGGTACGTAAAGCTTCTTCAAGGAGTTCGAGCAGGTCGAGAATGAGTGAGAATGAAACTAACATTAATGTAGTTTTAGAACCTTCCTCCCAGGTCTCAGCTCCTGCTCCCCGCACCGAAGCCGTAGATCGTCTTCGGAGGTGGCGGCCTCAAAAGCTTCCTTGTGTTCTAAGGAAGACAAGAATCTTCGTACTGATCAAGGTAAGAGTGTCAGTGATGATAAGTGCAGTGTACCCAGTGATGTGGAGGGTGCGTCTGACCGGCTCCTTAGTGCCTCCAGGCCTAGACCTCTTCCAGACTCCCAGTTCCAGTGGAGGAGGAAAGTCGAAAGCCGCAGGAGGGCTAGGGAGAGCCCCCACCGGTCAGGCGTCCCTCGGCAGATCCTGAAGTTCGCTCCCAGGCTGCCTTGGATCGTAAGAAGAAGAATATTCTTCGCCAGTGTTTTTCGTCATCCTCTTCTCCTTCGCCGAAGCGTGGTTGGAGCTCTAAGGAGGCGTCACGCCCGTTGAAGAGGGCTGCGGAGGCTCCCTTCAGTACGTTAGCGTCCAGCCCAGAAGACTTTTCTGATGTAGCTTCCTTGCAAGCAAAGAAGCCTAGGAGATCCGGTGATCGCCCTCCTTCTCCCGCGCCTCGCGCTGAGCTTGCTTCGGAAGAAGATCCTGGGGACTCTCCTTCTCGAGTGCTAGCGGGCCTACAAGCTCAGATCACAGCCTTGGCGGACTCCTTGGCATCGAGATCGCGTAGAAGGAAGGATTTGTCTCTCCCGATCAAGAGATCGAGGCGCGTTTCGTCGGAAGAGCGCTCTCCTTGTAATCGGCGTTCTCCTTCTTTTGAGGATTCTTCTACACATCGTAACATTTCACGAGAGGAACACCACTCCCGCTCGGAGGTGTCGAGACGCCATTCGACGGATAGGCGCTCCTTGGACTATGAAGATATTTCCCCAAATCGGATTCCTGCCTCGGGTAGACGCTCAGCCCCTTCTGTTTCTCCTTCTTCTAGAGTTCGTGCAAGAAGAGAGAGTCGCTCAGGTCATAGAAGACTTAGTTCGTCGTCTCCGTCTCATCTTTCTTCTCCTCGTCTTCTCAGAGAACCTAGGGAATGCCCTTCTGAAAGTAGGCGCACTTCTCCTTCCGACTACTGTAGTCGGGGCGTCGGATAACGTGACTGGTAGGCGCTCATCGCATGGAGTTCGCTCCTCCCCTGTAAGACATCAAGAGTCTAGTAGGAGCCTGCTCCTGGTAAGCGTCATTCTTTTAGTAGCTGTTCTCCTGGAGAAAGACACCTTGATCCTCGTTTGCTTCGTTCTCCTAGTAGGCGCTCTTTCGTTCTCGAGACTCCCTACTCCTGATCGGTCTCCTCTTGCTAGAAGTCAAGAACGCCTCAAGCGCCCTGATTCTGTTAGGCGCTCGGAGCCTTACAGACGTTCTCCCCTTGGTAAGGACCAAGATCTCGCCGAACGCCCTGTTCCGTTTAAGCGCTCGGAGCGTAGCAGCCGCTCTCCGCTTCGTAGGCATCAAGAGCCTCTCAAGCGCCCTGCTCCTGAAAGGCGCCCTATTTTTAGCAACGTTTCGCCGCTTGGTAGGCGCCAGGATTCCACTAAGCGCCCTGTGACAGATAGGCGCTCGGCGCCTAGTAGCCGCTCTCCACGATCGGCGCCAGGATCTTAGCAGGCGCTCTCCCTCTCGTAGTTTCCCTAGGGATAGACGTGGTCTTTCTAGAGAAAGGAGTCCTTCCTCGTTTGCTGTTAAGAGTTTGTCTGCATTTAGGAAGGAATGCGAGTTTAGACAAGAATTTTCGGATAAGCGTCCTTCTTTACAACTCGTCGTTCTCCTGTACGCCTCTCTACTTTGGAATCTTCTCCTCATTCAAGACGTTTGTCTCCTTCATCGCACTGTACCCCAGCTAGAAATCATCTAAGGATTCTCATAAGGATCCTCATCCCCGTTCTCCTCCTCAAGAAGACCAGGAAGCCTCTGAGGAAGAAACTAATACATCGGCATCAGTTTCTTCGTACAAGAAGCTCACAGAGCTTCTCCTTCAGGAGTTCGGAGAGTCTTTGAGCCCTACTGCTCCTCCTTCTCCACACTCGTTGTTCTCCACAGCGAAAGCAACGAAAGGATCTTCGTGTGTGAGAATGAAACCGACTCTTTCTATGAAGAAAGCGCTCAAGAGTTTCGGTGCATGGATGCGTACTAAAGAAGAAGCGGGGAAAACAATGTTTGCCTTCCCTCCGTCGAAGCTTTCAGGACGGACAGGATTTTGGTATGAGACAGGAGAACCCTTGGGACTGGGCCTTCCGTCTTCAGCTGACGCAGATTTTTCGGCACTAGTAGACGCCACTAGAAGATCAGCTTTGAATTCGGCCAAAACTACGTGGGCAATGAATGAAATAGATCACATTCTAAAAGGCATTTTTAGAGTCTTGGAAGTTTTCAACTTTCTCGATTGGTCCCTCGGAGTCCTAGCCAAGAAAACTCAAGGACCGGACACGTTTTCTCCGGAGGATTTGAATTGTGTCTTATCCTGTATGGATAAATCGGTGAGGGATGGGGCCAGCGAAATAGCTTCACTGTTTGGAGCAGGGGTCTTGAAGAAAAGATCAGTATTTTGCTCATTTTTAACAAAGTCGGTCTCACATGCTCAGAGATCGTCTTTGCTTTTTGCCCCTCTCTCTACACAGCTGTTTCCTAAACACCTGGTTCAAGACATTTCGAAGGCTCTCTCTGCCAAAGCTACGCAGGACCTTCTAGCGCAGTCTGCAAGGAAGCCGCGCCCTACCTTCCAGACTAAGACAAAGAAAGCTAAGCCGACCTCTCAGGAACCCTTTCGAGGGCATCTACCTCTAGATCCTCTTCGTTCAGAGGTCGGAAACCAAATAGAAGAGGGAGGACTTTTACGAAGTCAATCAAACCTCCCAAGTAAGACTCAAGTCCTTCAGACAACTGTAGGCGCCAGGCTTTTACAGTTTGCAGAAGTCTGGGCCCAGAAAGACGCAGATGCCTGGACCCCGTGTCAATTTTGTTGGAGGAAGGGCTATCTAATCCCGTTCTCTTCGAGGCCTCCCTTGACGAATACCCCGAGGGAGTTGACGGCCAGATACAGGGACCCCATCATGAATCAAGCCCTCCGACTAGCGGTAGAGCAGATGCTGGAAAAGGAGGCGATCGAACTAGTGGCAGATCATCTTTCGGCAGGCTTTTACAACCGCCTGTTCCTAGTTCCGAAATCCTCAGGGGGATGGAGACCGGTGTTGGATGTAAGCGCCCTGAACTTCTTCGTCGAAAAGAAGTTCACGATGGAGACCACTGCCTCGGTGTTAGCAGCACTCCGTCCAGGGGACTGGATGGTGTCCTTGGACTTACAGGACGCTTACTTCCACGTACCAATCCATCCTTCCTCGAGGAAGTTTCTAAGATTCATGATGGGTGGAAGAATCTTCCAATTCAGGGCCCTGTGTTTTGGCCTCTCCACGGCCCCCCAAGTCTTTACGGCCATCATGAGGAATGTGGCACAATGGCTTCACCTAGAAGGGGGGGGTGAGGATTTCGCTCTATCTCGACGATTGGCTTATAAGGGCCAATTCCAGAGATCGTTGTCTGAAGGACTTGAAGAAAACCCTGGATTTGACTTATTCCTTAGGACTTCTGGTCAATCTGCAAAAGTCAAGTCTGATTCCCGCTCAAGAGTGCGTTTATCTGGGGATCCAGATGAACTCTCTGAGTTTTCGGGCTTTTCCGTCTCAGGAGAGGATAGCCCGGGGACTCGAAAAAGTAACAACCTTCTTAGGGAAAGAAGTATGCACAGTGAGGGAGTGGATGATCTGCTGGGGACGCTCTCCTCACTGGAGCAATTTGTTTCCCTAGGAAGGTTGCACCTGAGACCGCCCCTCCAAAATTCTTTCTTCATCGGAAATTGGAAGTCGTCCTTCTCAGGATTTGAAGTTCTCCCTGTCAATTACTCTTCAAATCAAGAAGGAGTTAGCATGGTGGGCGGATCCCGACAAGTTCTCGCAGGGACTGCCGCTTCAATCCCAGAACCCCAGCCTGGTGTTGTTCTCCGATGCGTCGGAAACAGGTTGGGGGGCGACTCTGGGAACCAAGGAGGTGTCAGGAAGCCATGGATGGGGGACCAGTCTTCCTGGCACATCAACAGGAAAGAACTAATAGCCGTGTGGCTTGCTCTGAAGGAGTTCGAGTCAGATGACAGGAGCAGTTGTGCAAATAAACTCGGACAACACCACGGCTCTGGCATACATCAGGAAACAGGGGGGGTGGGGGGACGCATTCCTTCTCTCTGTACGAAACAGCAAGAGATCTTCTTCTGTGGACAGAAGTAAAGGGGGATAAACTTCTCACCAGATTCGTACAGGGAGAAAGGAATGTAAGGGCAGATCTCCTCAGCAGGAAAGATCAGGTCCTTCCCACAGAGTGGACTCTGCACCAAGATGTTTGCCAGAGCCTTTGGAAGTTGTGGGGCAGGCCTCTCTTAGACCTGTTTGCAACTTCAAAGAACAAAAGACTGGATCTGTATTGCTCGCCCATCTCGGATCCAGGAGCAATAGGGATAGACGCTCTCCTACTCGATTGGAAAGGACTCGATGTATACGCGTTTCCCCCCTTCAAGATTCTGGGGTTGACTTTAAAAAACAGTTCGCAGAGTCAGATTCCGCGAGGATGACTTTGATAGCTCCCTTTTGGCCAGCACAAGATTGGTTCACAGAGGTGCTGGAATGGCTAGTGGATTTTCCAAGATCGCTTCCTCTAAGGAGCGATCTACTCAGACAGCCCCACTTCGACAGTACCACAAAAACCTCCCCGCTCTCAGTCTGACTGGCTTCAGACTGTCCAGAAACTGGTCAGAGCGAAAGGCTTTTCGTCAGCAGCTGCTAAGGCAATCGCTAGAGCGAGGAGGTCTTCCACCTTACGAGTGTACCAATCGAAGTGGGATGTCTTCAGAAGATGGTGCAAGAGGAATAACGTTTCCTCTTCCAGTACCTCTGTGAATCAAATTGCAGACTTCTTTTTATTCTTAAGACAAGAATGTGGCTTAGTCGTTTCGACGATTAAAGGCTATCGTAGTATGTTGGCGAATGTCTTCAGGCACAGGGCCTCAACTTATCGGAAGATAAGGACCTACAGGACCTTATTAGGTCTTTTAATACAACGAAAATGCAGTATCCTAAGACACCTAGCTGGAATTTGGATGTAGTCCTTCAATTCCTTGGGTCCTCTAGGTTTGAACCCCCTAATTCAGCCTCATTCAGAGACCTTACCAGGAAGACTCTGTTTTTGATGGCTCTAGCTTCCGCCAGAAGAGTGAGTGAGCTTCAGGCGATTGATGGTAATGTGGGTTTTAAGGAGGACTCTCTCATTTGCTCTTTCCTTCCTGGTTTTCTTGCAAAGAATGAGAACCCATCAAGTCCATGGCCCAAGAACTTCGAGATTCGTGGGTTATCTTCTTTGGTAGGAGAAGAACCCGAGAGAACTCTTTGCCCAGTGAGAATGGTGAAATACTACCTTAGAAGAAAAGAGCAACTGAAAGCCAACCGAGAGGTCCTGTGGTGTTCAGTAAAAGAGCCTACTCGTCCATTGTCGAAGAACGCATTGTCCTTCTTCTTGAGAAGCCTCATCAAAGAAGCACACGGATCCTGCAGAGAAGAACATCTTAGGCTTCTTAAAGTGAAAGCACACGAAGTAAGAGCCATAGCAACTTCTCTTGCTTTCAACAAGAATATGTCCGTGCGAAAACAATCTGATGGAGACAACATTCTGGAGATGTCAGTCAGTGTTCGCGAACCACTACTTACGTGATGTGAGAATCACTTACGAAAAATGCTTCGCCTTGGGCCCGTACGTATCTGCGGATTCAGTGCTGGGGCAGGGAGGCTGGAACTCATTCCTGTTATAGTAGTATAAATTTTTCCCCCTTGTATTTGTTGTTGTTGGTTGCCTTAAAGAGGATGCATGAAGGCATCTCTTTAGGTCGTAATACTAATCTTTAGTAGTTTGGTTAGGTGGTCTGATGAGTGTGGCTCCTTGCAGTAGTAGTGGTTAGGACCTGTTAAGATAGGGACGAACTCCCTTTAACAGGATCCGACTTGGATTCTACCACACAAAGGGATCACATATCCAGTGGTAGATCCGAGAGTCTTTCAGCATCAGGTCACGTCCTAGCTGTAGCTCTCCAGGCAACGCAGACTCAGAGACAATATCAATGAAGTCTTCTGCCTGAACAGGTAAGAACCAAGGTTATTTATATCCTACAACATCAGTTGTTTCTTATCTCTCCTTATTACTTTAGCTGTCTCTTACCCTCCACCAAGGGTGCCAATCAGCTAAGTATATATCTGGCAGGGAAGTTCATGTACAAAAATGATATTGTTAAACTACAATAAAGTTTTGTACATACTTACCTGGCAGATATATACGTCTAATGGCCCACCCAGCCTCCCCTCAGGAGACAGGTGGAAAAAAAAAAAAAAAAAATCTGGCTGGAGAGATAGATTGGTTCATACGCCCGCCACCCAGCGGCGGGTAAGGTAGACCACCTGACCTACCTGTCGCGTGTGCCGCGAGATTTGAAATTCTGTCGGAACGTCGGAGACTATAGCTAAGTATATATCTGCCAGGTAAGTATGTACAAAACTTTATTGTAGTTTAACAATATCATTTTTGTACATACTTACCCGGCAGATATATACTTAGCTATAGTCTCTTGACGTCCCGACAGAATTCAAAACTCGTGGCACACGCGACAGGTAGGTCAGGTGACCAGCCCACTCCCGCCGCTGGGTGGCGGGAATAGGAACCATTCCCGTTTTCTAACCAGAATTTTTCTCTTCCACCTGTCTCCTGAGGGGAGGCTGGGCGGGCCATTAATCGTATATATCTGCCGGGTAAGTATGTACAAAACTTTATTGTATACTAACAATATCATTTTTGTACATGCAACTTCCCCGGCAGATATATACTTAGCTGATTGACACCCTTGGTGGAGGGCAAGAGACAGTTACATACTAATTATTTATGAATATAAAAACAGGGAAACAACATACGTTGTAGGTATATTAACAAAAACAACCTTGGTTCCTACCTGATATGGAAGAAGACTTCATTGATACTGTCTATGAGTCTGCTTGCCATCAGAGTTTCAGAGAGGATGAGACCTGTGACTGATAACCCTTTCGGATCATGCCAATGGGGGCTTACCCGCTTACATGGCAGAGCCTTTTCTTGGATCGTACCAATGGGGGCTGACCCACTTACATGGCAGAACCTTGACCTGTATCATACCAACGGGGGCTAACCCTCTTACATGATAGAGCTTTAGGTACTTAAGACACTACAAGGAGCATAACGACCAATCCCGATCACCTGACCACACTAACATGTTAGAACTACGATTTGAAAGGGGTCAACTCCTGCACCCTCTTTCAATCGACCAATAAAACGCACCAAACACCATTAAAAACCCTAACCTAATAAAACTAAAAAGGATTGGGTTCAGCTCCCTGTCCCAGCAACAAATCCGCAGATACGTACGCTCCTAGAGTAAAGCACTTGTCGTACGTCGCTTGAATGTCTCTCAAGTAATGGGATGCAAAGACCGAATTGCATCTCCAAAAAGTTAACTCCACTAGAGTCTGTATCGACAAGTTCTTGTGGAATGCCAAAGAGGTAGCGACTGCTCTTACCTCGTGAGCTTTAACTCTAAGGAGGTCCAGTTGTTCTTCTTTACACGCTAAATGGGCTTCCTTGATTACATCTCTGATGAAGAACGCCTGAGCATTTTTTTGAGATCTGTCTTCCGGGATCTCTAACTGAGCACCATAAACTCTCCTTACTCCCCTTTAGTTCGTTCTTCCTTCTAAGTAGAACTTAAGGCTTCTAACTGGGCAAAGAGCCCTTTCTCGCTCTGTACCTACTAGAGACGAAAGACCTTTTACCTCGAAGGTTCGAGGCCAAGGTTTCGAAGGGTTTTCATTCTTCGCCAAAAACATCGATTTGAAGGAACAGAACGCCGAGTCGTTCCTGAAGCCAACATTATGTTCTAAGGCTTGTAGTTCGCTTACTCTTTTTGCTGATGCTAGCGCGACCAAGAATAAAGACTTCCTTGTCAGATCTCTGAACGTAGCCTTACAGGGAGGTTCGAATTTGGAGGTCATTAAGTACTTTAGGACCACATCTAAGTTCCAACTAGGTGCTCTAATACCTCTGTTCTTTGACGTCTCGAAGGATTTTATCAGATCATGTAAATCTTTGTCTTCCCCAATGTTAAGGCCTCTATGCCTGAAGACTGAAGATAGCATACTTTTATAGCCCTTAATTGTAGAGACTACTAGATTACATTTTTCCTTCAAGTAAAGGAGGAAATCAGCTATATCTGTCACAGAGGTACTGGAAGAGGATATCTTCTGAGTCCTACACCATCTGCGAAACACATCCCACTTCGACTGGTAGACTCGAATAGTAGATGGTCTTCTTGCTCTTGCGATCGCTTTCGCAACTTCTCGAGAAAAACCTCTCGTTCTGACAAGTCCTTCGATAGTCTGAAGGCAGTTTAGAGCGAGAGTGGGCAGGTTTTTGTGATACCTGTCGAAGTGGGGTTGTCTGAGAAGATCGCTCCTGTTTGGGAGAGATCTCGGAAAGTCTACTATCCATCCCAGTACCTCTGTGTACCAGTTTTGCGCTGGCCAGAACGGGGCTATGAGGGTCAGTTTGGCTCCCTCTGCTGCTGCAAACTTCCTTACTACTTCCGATATGATTTTGAACGGAGGAAAAGCATACCCGTCTATTCCGGACCAATCGAGGAGAAGGCCGTCCACCGAAATCGCCCTTGGGTTGGCGATCGGGGAGCAGTAACTTTCCAGCCTGTTGTTCCAATGGGTGGCAAAAAGATCTATATTTGATCTCCCCCAGAGGTTCCATAGTCTGTTGCATACCTCCTGATGCAACGTCCATTCTGTAGGTAGTACTTGGTCTCTCCTGCTCAGTAAGGTTGGCTCTTACATTTTTGTCCCCTTGAATGAATCTCGTCCGGAGAGTGATTCTTCTCTCTTCTGCCCAAAGCAGTAGTTCTCTTGCCTTTTTGTAAAGGGAGAACGAGTGCGTCCCTCCTTGCTTATTGATGTAAGCTAGGGTGTTGTGTGTCCGAATTGATCTGCAGGACTGAACCTGAGATCTGAGCCTCGAAGTGTATGAGAGACAGGTGAATCGCTGTTGATTCCTTCATATTGATGTGCCAGGACACCTGTTCTCCCCTCCAGGTGCCTGACACTTCTCTCGTCCCTAGAGTGGCTCCCCACCCCGCATCTGAGGCGTCGGAATACAACACTCGCCGAGGGTTGGAACATGAAGGGATACTCCTTCGTTGATCCTGCACGGATTCATCCACCAACGCAGGTCCTCCTTTATTTCCTTCGTGATCTGGAAGGAATCGGACAGATTTTGGGATCTCTGATCCCAATGTTCTCTTAGATAGAACTGTAAAGGCCTTAGGTGAAGCCTTCCTAGAGAAATTAACTGTTCCAACGAGGAAAGGGTCCCCAGAAGACTCATCCATTCCCTCGCGGAACATTGTTCTTTCTCTAGGAAGGTTGCTACTTTTTCCAAGCAGCGGTTCTGTCTTTCCTGTGATGGAAACACATGAAAACCCCGAGAATCCATCCGAATCCCCAGATAAACAATGTTCTGCTGGGGAATCATCTGGGATTTCTCGAGGTTTACCAACAGTCCCAAGGACTGTGTTAACTCCAGTGTCAGCTTTAAGTCCTCCAGACATCTGACTCGCGACTGTGCTCGTATCAGCCAGTCGTCTAGATACAAGGATATTCGAATCCCTTCGAGATGAAGCCAGTGAGCCACATTTTTCATTAGTCCCGTGAATACTTGAGGGGCTGTTGATAGTCCGAAGCATAGGGCCCGAAATTGAAATACTCTTCCTTGAGCCATAAATCTGAGGTATTTCCTGGAAGACGGGTGTATTGGCACGTGGAAATAAGCATCCTGCAGGTCCAGGGATACCATCCAGTCCCCTGGACGCAGGGCTGCTAACACCGAGGCTGTCGTCTCCATTGTGAACTTCCTCTTTGCTACGAACATGTTCAGGGCGCTCACGTCCAGAACTGGCCTCCAACCTCCTGAACTTTTCGGAACCAAGAACAGGCGATTGTAAAACCCCTGGGAAGAGAGATCTTTTACTTCCTCTATGGCTTCCTTGTAAAGCATCTGCTCCACGAGATGTAGAAGGGCTTGTTTCTTGACAGAATCCTTGTAGTTTGCTGTCAACTCCCTTGGAGTTGTAGTTAAGGGAGGTTTTTCCCTGAAGGGGATTAAATATCCTTTCTTTAGGATGGATAGGGACCAGGCATCGGCACCTTTCTGTGCCCAAGGTTCGTAAAAGTTTAGAAGCCTGGCACCCACTTTTGTCTGGAGGACCGCAGTCTCAAAGCCTGGCACCCACTTTTGTCTGGAGGACCGCAGTCTCACTGGGTCTTGACGAACGGCCTTCGAGAAGACCTTCCTCTCTTCTCCGATCGTCTACTTCTGAGAGAGATCTAGGGGCAAGACCTTCCCCGAAAGGGCTGCTGGAAGGGAACTTTCTTCTTCTTTGAAACCTGAACAGCAGGTTTTAGCCTTTTAGCTGACTGGGCCAGCAGGTCCTGTGTGGCCTTTTCTGATAAGGTCTTCGATATATCCCTCACTATTTCCTGAGGAAAAAGGTGACTAGAGAGGGGCGCGTATAAAAGGGAGGATCTCTGCAGAGGCGAAACAGATTTCGTTAAGAAGGAGCTAAACACTGCCCTCTTCTTCAATATACAGGATCCAAAAAGGGATGCCACTTCATTGGAGCCATCCATAACCGCCTTGTCTAGGCAGGTTAATACACTGCCCAACTCTTCCATGGTAACGAAGTCTGGTTCTTGAGACTTCTTGGCTAAAGCTCCCAAAGCCCAGTCCATAAAGTTAAAGACTTCGAGAGTCTTGAACAGGCCCTTGATGAGATGATCAACCTCACACATTCCCCAAGAGGCTTTTGCAGAATGCAGAGAGCGTCGTCTTGACGAATCTACAAGAGCGGAAAAGTCCGCATCTGAGGACGAAGGGAGTCCCAGGCCCATTGGCTCCTTGGTGTCATACCACATACCTGGTTTCCCCGTCAGTTTAGAGGGAGGACAAGCGAATACCGTCTTCCCCGCTTCCTTCTTAGATCTGAGCCAGCTCTCGAGGCTCTTCAGAGACTTTCTCATAGAAAGAGTAGGGGTCATCCTAACGAAGGAGGAGGACTTCGACAGTTTCGTACTGGATAATAAAGATCCCGGAGAAGGGGGATCCGACTGGCGTAGCGAGTCTCCAAACACCTGCAACAAAAGAGAAGCAAGTCTCTTATAGTCCGAAACTCCTGCATCTTTGGATATCTCTTCCGAAACTTCTTCCAAAAGCGATGCAGGAGAAGAGGGCTTTGCCTTTTCAGGAGACCGATCCGTAGAAAGAAGCCTTTTTCTTTCGTGTTTCCTAACTGTAGGAGAATCAATGTCCCCTTGCTGGATATCCGAAACCTTGTTTCTATCCTCCTTCCTGCACGAGTCCTGGAGCTTCCCTATACTCGGGCTTCTGCTCTGCTCCTTGCGTCTGCTAGGAGAGGCGCTTGCGTCCTGAATCAGACGCCTGTGAGGCGAAGAGCGCCTGCAAGGAGAAAGGAGAACATCCTGTTCCTGGCGCCAAGGAGAGGCGCTTGCGTCCTGGTGAGCGCGCCTGGGCCAAGAAGGCGAGGCGCTTGCGTCCTGGTGAGGCTGCCTGGTCCAAGAAGGAGAGGCATTTG
The DNA here is from genome assembly GCF_015104395.2 of Macrobrachium nipponense. Classification (NCBI taxonomy): domain Eukaryota; kingdom Metazoa; phylum Arthropoda; class Malacostraca; order Decapoda; family Palaemonidae; genus Macrobrachium; species Macrobrachium nipponense. The sequence goes on from NC_061096.1 coordinate 36,216, forward strand.
CGTCCTGATGAGGACGCCTGGAAGGCGAAATGCGCCTGCGAGGAGAAAGGAGAACCCTTTGTTCCCGTCGTCCAGTAGCGGAGACGTTTGCGTCCTGGTAACTACGTCTAGCAGGCGAATAGCTCCTTTTCCCTTTGCGTCCATCCGGAAAGGTGCTAGATTCTCTCCTATCCCTCCTGGGAGGCGAAGAAAACTTGTCCAAATCTCGGCGCCTATTCGGCGAAACTCTTGCGTCCTTAGAAGGATATCTAGAAGATCCTACGGGACTCCTGATTCCTGGGTACTTGCCAGAGGGAGAGGGTAGTTCCTTCGGGAAAGGTCTAGAGGACGAACGAACGCTCCTTCCTTCTTGCGGAGCTCTGAAAAGAGAGGGGCTCTCTTCTCTCCCGGAGCTCTTAGCCGCACGAATTCTCTCACGAGACATCCGCGAATCAGGCTCCTGATACTTGCCATGAGGGGCGTAATCGTCTCTAGAAAAACTCCTGGGAGAACTCTTGCTCGTAGGGAGTTTCCGATTAGCGTTCTTAGCAGGAGAAGACACATGAGTCCTGTCATATGCAACTGAAGAAGGTCTCGCTGGGGACGAAAACCTTTCAGGCGAGGAGCGTCTGCTAACGCCAGGGCGCCTACTCTCTGAGGCTCTCCTAACAGAACTCTTGATGGGAAGAGAAACGTCTTTCTTCCTAGAAGAGCCTTCAGAAAGGACTCCCACTAAGGCAGACAACTGCTGTTGGAGTCCTACCAAGACTTCCTTCGTCTTGTGTGCGAAACCTTCCGGAGAAGAGTCAGGAGATCTCGTAGCTCTCTTCTTCCGAGCAGGAGAATACTCCGGAAAAGGTTCAGGACTGGAATGCAACGCTTCGCTTGCTGGCGTTTTCCAGGATCTCTTAAGAGGACGCGACTTAGAGGAAGAACTCCATCCTCTTCTTGGAGACGAAGAGTCTGAGTCCGAAAAGACACTTCCTGCGGAACGCTTTTTGCAGTAGCTGTCCTTGGCAGCCTGGGAAGCGGCTACAGGATCTGCCGAAGGGACGCCTGACCGTTGGGAATACTCTACATCCCCCTTGCGGCTTTCGACATTCCTCCTCCCTTGGTCATGGGAGTCTGAAAGAGGTCTAGGCCTAGGAGCAATGTGGAGTCGGTCAGACGCCCCCTCCACTTCACTGGGGACACTGCACAAATCACTGCGCTTACCTGTCTCCTTCATTGCTTGCAGTTGCGATTTCAAGCTGATTATTGAGGCTCTCATTGCAGCCATTTCCGTAGACGCATCTACAGGTTTGCTGCTGGGGGAAGGGGCTGAAACCAAACTATGAGCAGGTGAATTAACAGAAGAGTTAGGAGCTACTTCCTGTTCAATAGAGCAGGATCTACTTGAGCTTCTGATGGAAGCCCTCCTAACTCTATCTTTCTCAAGTTTCCTTACATAAGAAGCCAAGGTCTTCCATTCCACTTCCGTTAAACTCTCACATTCCAGACAGGTGTTAGTCGCAGAACAATCATTCCCCCTACATTTTTTACAGACCGTGTGAGGATCCACCGATGCTTTCGGTAGCCTCACCTTACATTCCTCTTTCGCACACACCCTAAATACAGGTGCCACGTCAGACATTTTAAAGAGTATCCAAACCAAAATCAAAAAAACGGTCCACGATAAGCGTATGCCAAAACCAAAGATCAATGTACATCACCAAAGGTCAAACAGATAATCCTCGGCCAACGAGAAAAGAATTCCAAAGCAGGAGGTACCAACAACGATGTTGTTGCTACCGGCGACAGAAAAATTCTGGTTAGAAAACGGGAATGGTTCCTATTCCCGCCACCCAGCGGCGGGAGTGGGGTGGTAACCTGACCTACCTGTCGCGTGTGCCGCGAGTTTTGAATTCTGTCGGGACGTCAGAGACTATAGCTAAGTATATATCTGCCGGGGAAGTTGCATGTACAAAAATTTAGTGTAGATGGTTCAAAATTAAGATATGGATCCAATCTGCTGGTTAACTTGACCATCATTCATAAGGTGTTGGGTAATGGTACTCAATCAGGCCCATACCCAGAGTTTTTTTTTATTGGGGGGTGATTGTTTTTCCCTAAACTGGACCTTTTGTTCTTTAAATGTCATTGTATATATAGATATATACGTACAAGATTGAATACTTCAAAATGTTATTTTAGTTATATTAGTAAGAAGAAAAATTGGGTATGTGGTCTATGCACTTCTACCCAATGAGATGTTATTGTAAGTACTGACTGGTTAACAGGAAATATGGACTTCCAAATTGAACTCCCCCCCTGGTACAAGCCTGCCAATATGCTATTCACAGATCCTGACAGATTTTCTGTTGGTAACAGGTTGTCCTTGATAATGGAAGGAATTTATCTAAAGTTTGAAAATAAAAGTTGCTCCTTTAAATTTTTGTAAGTAGGTAAAAAAAATTTAGTTTAGGGAAGTAAGGTAAGAACAAAAGCAATTTTTTTTCTATATGTTGTCATTTCTTCATGCATGGTTTGTTTGTCTGTATGTATGTATGTGTTACAGTGCAATGAACAAGAACCTTATGTGCCAAAGATGGTTTTCTCATTAATAGTTATAAAGCCAGTAGTCCCTTTGTTAGTTATGAAAAATACAAATTGATTAAAAATTTGTCATGTTTCAACAAGCAGGCAATGATTAAATGGTGAAGTTAAGTTCGTAGAATGATGAATTCTTGAAGCAAATTGGAATTCCACTCGTAGCTTTCATCAATGCAAAAAAATTATACACTACATTGGTATTATCCAGTTTGAGTATTTTAAGAAGGAATAGTATTTTTCTCTCATTTGATCATGGAGAAATGAAAGTATTTTTGCATATATTCTCAAGTGAAATTCAATTGAAAAGACTTAAATAATGGGACTGGCACTGAAATAGCCTGTAGCTAAAAAGATTGAAAATTTCTAATGATAAGTAACTAAAAGTGTGTGGAATGTAAGACATTAAAAGGTTGTTGTGGGTTGATTATATATAACTGTAGCATAAGGAACTTGATGTGGTGGTCCTTTGAGATTAACTTATAGTTATATATTTACAAATAAGAAAACTAATGTGTTAGAATTTTACAAGTGTTTCCCGTAGGGGGGTTGTGCCGTTAGTGCACCTCATTCGGTGTAATGTAGGCATTACTTAAGGTTCTTCGGCCCCTAGCTGCAACTACGTTCATTCCTTTTACTGTACCCCTGTTTATAATCTCTCTTCCATCTTACTGTATACCCTCTTCTAACAATTGTTTCATAGTGCAACTGCGAGGTTTTCCTCCTTTAAACACCTTTCAGACCTTTTACTGTCAATTTCCGTTTCAGCGCTGAATGTTCTTAGTTGCCCCAGTGCTTGGCATGGTGCCAAAAATCTATATAAATCAAATCAAAAACAAGTCAGTGATATTTACTAAAATAAATTGCTGTGGTCAACATCTGTAGGTCATGTAAGGAATCATGATTGTGGGTAACTTGAGTTGTCAGGATCTTTTAGGATGCCAAGGCTTGAATGTCTAGACATGTAGTTTTAATAAGAATATAATTTATCAGTATTATATAAGTATCAGCAACAGTAGTTAAAAAATAATGCACATGGAGCTGACCAAAGAAACATGTTAGGAACTTGAAAGGCAAGTACATGATCTGATTGCCATTATAGTATTTCCTTCAAATGTTAAGACAGTGTTTGGATACCACTTCAGGTGCAGCTAAACCTGGCAGCAGTCGTCGGATGATTGGTTCCCCAAGACAGCTAGAAAATGCAGTCCCAACCTCCAAGAATCCTCATGGGGTGTGGGTGTAAACCTCTACTACCAGTATTTCTTCTCAACAGTACTTTTTAATGAGGTTTGTGTGTGTAATTTATTCGGCCTAGGAAATATATCTGCTCAGTATGGTTCTGTTACTCTGTTAGAGGAGGATAGAGTAGATTAGTCTTGTATAGTAGACAAGATCAGATTTCGGACTCAAAAGAAAGGATAGCTTAGATTACATGAATTTAGACAAGGTTAGATATTATAACCTTAGGTTAAGGATTAGATAAAAGCAGGTGTGATGGTGAAAATATCACTATGAATCAACCATATCTAAGAAAGCCTGGTGAGAATATTTTCATTATTTATTCTGCCTTAAATCTTCCGTCGATTAGGAGTAAGATATTGCTCACCGATGCAGTGGAAAATGCTTTGTTTTCAAAGCTTGAGGAATTGAAGGGTCAGGATGCAATTAAATATTTTCTTTGATGCAAAGATGAAAGCATATCTTTTTATACAGTATCTGTTAATGGTACATTATGTTTAAAGACTGTATAAACATATATTTACACTGTATATACAAATATATATAGTTACTGTATATTAAAATATACATGGGTACCAATGTATGCACATGCTCATGATTATTGCACATACATGTACATTCTTTATTATGTACCTAACTGTGTATATATAGTATAAAATAAATAAGTAGTTTAAGTGGCCTAAGTTGTTCAGGGTATTTTAAAATTAGCTTGTTGTAGAGTGAATTATGCCAGTAAGAATTAAATTAGCATTTTAAAGAATTTGAATGCATGCACAAGTGTAGGGTCAGACATTGTATATTCTTACATTAGTTATTTAAATATTGTCAGCTGTGACATCAGTCTTTTTAAAATATATTTTTAAGAGTTCAGTTGTTCTTGTGGTGATGGTGTCACTTTGCTCCCACCAAAGAACTTGTTAAAATCTGTGAATGTTGGATGTGCCTCTAAAATTGAAGTTTGCAGCATTAAATTTGTAGCCAAAGATGCTTTGTTTTCGTGGAATTGGCACACAGTTGGAGAGTGCAGGTGACCTAGAATACTGTCCTTTTCACTGAGTCATGTTAGAAATTAATTTTGTTTTGGTTTGATAATAGTCTGCTAAGGTAACCATGCTGGCCATAAGAAAGTTATTTGTGTTGGACTGATTTTGCTATGGAAAGGTCAATATAGCCATTGTATTGAAGTTCAGATTTTTTGAAGGCCCTTGAAATGCTTTTGTAATTTTAGCTCGTTGCAATGGGCTGCTACCTTAATTTTCCTCTCTAGAATAATTTCCATTGATGTAGTTTTCAAATCATTGACTTGTATAATTCAGTATTATTTGCTTACTAAGTCTGACAGTCAGTTAAAACAACACAGTTTTATATATAGCCAAAGATAATTAGTGTATTTATAAAGAAAGCATTGTAGACTTGACTGTGGTCATGTTTGGTTCTCATACATATCATAATTTGTTATGTCTCGCATGAAAACGGCATTACAAATTGTCTAGATATTGAAAGTTTGGATTGATTTGGTAGGGGCTGTGGATATAGTTACTAATTTTTTACATCTTTATTATGTGAGGAAATTTCAGTGCTGATTGATTATGTCACATTGATACCAACAAGTACAATGCAGATCCTGACTACTGCATATCATGTACGTACGTTGTTATAATCCTCAACATCAGTGCCTAGTGGTACCTATACAAAGGATAAAGTATAAATAATGTTAAGCTTTGTAGTTTGGAAACTCCATAAAGTGGCAATATTTCTAGGAAAAAAGGAAGAGCCTTTCCCTTTCATGTAAAAATGTTTATAAATATGGTAAATCTGCAGGTAATAATGTATTAGTTTTTTAAATCAAAAGTGTTCAATATGTAGGTAATTCCATAAAAAAAAATTTACAGTACCAATTTTGTACTAATGTCGTAAACTTCACTAACTGTTGGAGAAGTATTTTATAATACCAATATGGAATATACCAATTGCTAGAAAGATTATTATAGGTTGAAAGTGTGAGCAGTGCATTTAATAACCAGGTCTGCATTTCATCAGTGGAAGTTATTGCTTATGATTAGCAAGTTTTAATATAGATTGTGTTTGGAGTTTCACAGGAAGCTCAGCACTTTTTTCTTCTCTAGTCATTCTTTGGTGGTAAAACATCTTTATTGAGTTGTTGGTCTTTATATCTTGACATTTATACTATAGGGGTAATTTTATTGTGTTGAGTGTTTTACAGTTACTTCATTTAAAGGTTCAGGCTTTGCTTTTGCGAACTCTAGTATTCTATCCACCAGTACCCGAGGTACGCATTAAAATTCATGAGGTACTTTGGCTTCTTGCTTTAGAATGTATGAATCATTGTTTTATAATTGTAGATATGTCCCAGTTGCTGTAAACCAGTTGAGTAAGGAATCTCTGTTTAACTTAGAAATTGTTGATAGTGATTCCTTCATTATTTTTGTATGCGTTTTTATTCTATACAAAGAAAATGAAGTAGATCTGGGTATCAGTGCCTCATGGGCACTGGTGCTCTGAGGTTTTTTGCATTTTTTAATTGATATCTGACAAAATTGTGTAACAAGTGCACTATGTCCTTATGTCTAGTTTTGTTGAAATATATTCAAGGTTTTTTTTTTTTTTTGTTTTTTTTTTAGAATGACAGCATTATTTCTGCATTTACTTCTGTAACTTTGTTCTAAACCATTGTGCATTAATAGAAAGTTCCATAATGTTAACACATAATTATATATATTTCTTATAAGTACGCATTAGTATGGACTTTCATGGTTAATTCATATCAGATGGTTACAGATGATGGTCATATTTTATTTCAACATTGCCACCCAATGAAAATTCTCAGCTCTAATGAGACTGGATAGGTAAAGTAAAGAGCAGCCATGCTATCATGTTGATGATTTTGAGGACCCCAAAAACTTGTTTAAAAGAAATTTAGTCTCTTGCCAGGGGAGCAAGTTTTCATTTTGTCTTAGCTTTACTTTTTATAGAATATTAAAGAGAGAATGGAGGAATAATGTGAAATCAAAAGTTACTGAATCAGAGAGATAAAACAAAATATTATTCAGTTGACTTCTAAAGCCTCACTGGTATTCCTCATTGCAA